>NC_135308.1:16530756-16832688 GCF_048772815.1 Callospermophilus lateralis | reverse complement strand
ATTTACAATATCCTAAAAAACAAAACAAAACAAAAAAACTTGGGAATCAATCTAACAAAAGAGGTGAAAGACCTCTACAACAAAAACTATGGAACACTTAAGAAAGAAATTAAAGAAGACCTTAGAAGATGGAAAGATCTCCCTTGTTCTTGGATAGGCAGAATTAATATTGTCAAAATGACATACTACCAAAAGCATTATACAGATTTAATGTGTGGGGCACTTGTGTGCACATATAGTTGTGTGAAGAATAGTTGCAAAGATAATAAAAACATTTTCCAGATCAGAACTGGAATATTGGTCAACCTGGACTCAATGGGAAGTTATTGCAGAAATTCTAACATTGGAGTCTGACAGTAAAGAATAAGGATAAGTTTACTAGGCAGCATTCATATTTATACATGAATTTCCCATTTTTCTTCATTTTGGGAAAATATCCATATAAAATTTATAATTTTAACAAATTTTAAATGTACAATCTGTGGTGCTAAGTGTAATCACATTGCTATGCAGCCATCCTGATCCACCTCTAGAATTTTTCTTCATGCCAAACTGAAGATTTGTGCTTGTTAAAATCGATAACTTCCTAGTCCCTCCTTCTCCCCAGCCATCAGTAATACCTTAATTACTGTTTATGCTTAGTGATTATAAACATACAGGCATATTCAACTCACTTTTTATGCTTTTTACAAATCATGTTTTTTTTCCCCTTTTTTTCCTACCATCATTTGGAATTTCTCCTTCTTTGCTGTTTTTCAAAAAAGATTTTCTAGAACAGTTTTAGGTTCATAGCAAAATTGAGTTAAAGATAGGGATTTCTCATATACCTCCTTCCTCCACAATCCTACTATGAAAACATCAGAGAGGCACATTTGTTACAACCAATTAATACACTGACACATCACTGTCTCCTAAGTGTTAGCTTTTGATGTTGAATTTTTACAAATATACAAGGTTGTTTTCTACCTTCCAGTATCATGGAGACTATATTCACTGGTCTAAATGCCTATTCATCCATCCTGCTTAACTCCTGGCAATCACTTTTGCTTTCATGAATGCCTTCAGTGTTATATCTAAAGTCATTACTGTATCCAAGGTTATCTAGATTTTTGTCCTATCCAGTATGAATTTTCATAGTTTTTTTTTAATATTTAGGCTTATAAGCAACTGAAAATTAACTTAAGATGTAAGGTCTGTGTCCAGATTTGGTGGGCAGAGGGAAGGGAATGTGAATGTCTACTTCCTCCAGAACCATTTTTTGAAAAGACCATCTTAGTTCCTTTGTCAAAGACAATCTGATTATTTATGTGGATCTATTTTTGGACTCTATATGCTCTTCAATTGATTGATTGGCATATCGTTTCACTATATCACACTGTCTTGATTACTACAGCTTTATATAGGGTCTAAAGTTGGGTAATATCAGTTCCTTGACTATTCTTTTCCTTCGATATTGCATTGGCTTGTCTGGGTCTTCTGTCTCTTCATATTAACTTTAAACAGGAGTCTCTCAATGTCCACAAAAATAACTTGCTGAGATTTGAAATGGGATTGCACTAAATCCATAGATCAAATTGGGATAGACAGGCATTTTGATGGTTCTGAGTCTTCCTATTCATGAACGTGGAATATCTCTGTTGTCTGTTGTTCTTTGATTTCTTCCATTAGGATTTTAATTTTTGCAGATGCCAAAATAAATGGTATTTTGTTTTTAATTTCAAATTCCACTGGTTAATGCTGGTATAAAAAAAAACAACTGATTTTTGGGTAGTAATCTTACATCTTGCAATAATCATTGATTACTTTCAAGAGTTGTTTAGAAAATCATGCCATCTGCAAACAAGGTCTTATTTTTCCTTCAGAATGTATATGACTTTCATTTCTTTTCTTGTTTTCCTGCATTGGCTAGGATTTTCAGCATGATGTTGAAAAGCAATGGTGAAATGGGACATTCTTGCCTTATTTCTGATCGTACCAGGTAAGCTTAAACTTTTTCATTAAGGATTTAATAAGGATGATGTTTGCTGTAATTATCAAATTAAGAGGGTTTATATTTCCAGTTTGCTAGTTTTTCTTCTTTAATAATGAGTGTAGAAATTTGTGAAAAGTTTTTTTAAAAATATTTAGTGTATATATCTATATCTATATCTATATAAATATAAATATATATATATTATATAATATATATATACACGTTTTTATGTGGTGTTGACGATTGAACCCAGTACCTCACACATACCAGATGAGTGTGCTACCACTGAGCCACAACCCCAGCCCAAATCTGTGAAAAGCTTTTTGTGCAACTATTAAATATATGAATGTGTGGTTCTTCTTAGTTGATATGATGGTTTTCATTAGTTGAATTTAAAATGTTGAACCACTTTTTGCCCATTTTGGATAAATCTCAAATAGTCGTGGTGTGTAGTTCTTTTTATATATTTTTTGAATTTGATCTGCTAAATTTCGTTAAGGGTATTTCAACTATGAGAGATACTGGTCTATAATTTTCCTTTCTTTTAATGTGTTTCATTTAGTTATTATAGCAATGGTGTCTATTAGAATGAATTGGGATATATTTCCCTTGTTTCTACATCCTAAAATATACAGAATTGGTAAAAATGTGTCCAAAAAAGTTTGGTAGAATTTACCAGTAAAACCAACTGGGTATGGTGCTAGTTGGGAAGACTATTAATTACCGATTCTATCACTTTAATAGATACAGGCCTAATTAAATGTTCTGTTTGTTTTTGTGTGAGTTTTGGCCAAGGATCTCTTTTAAGAAATTGTTTCATTCCATGTTGATTATCAAACCTTTCGGCATAGAGTTGTGTATAATATCCCTTTACCATACTTTCGATGTTAGAGGATCTGTAGCTCTATCCATCCCTCCATTTCATGTCTGATATTAGTAATTTAGATCTTCAATCTTTTTATTTTGGTTAACATAACTAGAGCTTATTAATTTCATTGATCTTTTCAAAGAAGTGGCTTTTGATTTTGTTGATTAACTCCTTTAATTCTCTGTTTTCAATTTCATTGATTTCTGCCCAAATTTTTATTTCTTCTTCTTTTTGAATTTACTTTGGATTTAAATTGCTCCTCTTTTTTAGTTTCCAAAGGTGGGAACTTAGATCGTTGATTTTCGATCATTCTTCTTTTGTACTACATGCATTAAATGCTATGAAATTAACCATTTACAGTTTTCCCCTGTATCCCACAAATTATAGTAAATTGCATTTCCATTTTCATCTAGATAAAAATGTCTAAAAATTTGTCTTTAGAGTTCTTTTTTCACCTATTATTTAGAAGTTCTATATAATGCTCAAGTATTTGGGGAATTTTCCAGATGTCTTTCTGTTGTTAATTTGTAATTAAATTCCACAATACCCTGAGTGCACATGCTGTATGTTATTTTTAAAATTTGTTGAGGGTATATTTTATGGCCCAGAACGTAATGATCTATTTTGGTGAATATTCCATATGACCTTGAGAAGAATATGTATTCTGTTGTTATTGGATAATGTCATCTGTAATGTCAATTATGTACAGTTGATTGACGGTGCTGACTAACAATTTTCTTATTATTTGCCTGCTGGATCTGTCAATTCTTATAGAGGGTTTTTGAAGTCTATCAGTTTTTGCCTCACACATTTTGACACTATTGTTAAATGCACGTACTTTAAAGATTGCTATGCTTTCTTGGAGAACCAAATCCTTTATTAATCCAATACCCTTTTAACCTTTATTAATTTCTGGCAGAAATATAGCGACTCTCATCTTTTTTTGATTAGTGTTAACATAATATGTCTTACTGTCTATGCTTACTTTTATTTATTTATTTTTTTATTAGTTCTACATTTTATTTGAGGAAACATAAATTTTACATTTTTACACATTTATATACACCCCCACACACATAACATATAGTGTGCATATAATGTATGAACAATAAGTCCCCATCTCTCTATTGACCAATATTTGTGTCTTATAATATTTTTTTATTATTTTTATTTTTTATTTTTTTTCTATTGGTTGTTCAAAACCCTACAAAGCTCTTGACATATCATATTTCATACATTAGCATACATTAGCTTCAAGTAATTTATACACACATTTATATTTAAAATAGGTTTCTGTGGGCCAATAAATATATAGTTGGTTCTTCCATCCTTGCCCCTGTTTAGATGTTTTTCCTTTGTGGCTAATTTCAAGATTTTTCTTTTTTATCTTTTTTTTTCATTTGCATTTATTATTCTTAGTGTTTTCTGAGAGACCTCAGGTTTGTTGCCTGAACCATTTATTGCTTCAAATACTTCTTTTTCATTATCTTATGGTCTTTCTTCTGATAATACCAAGGAGTTGCACACTTTCTCTATTTGGGCTATTTCTCAGATATTCTGTTACTCTGTTCTTCCTCTAAGTTTCGGGTCTTTTTCCTCTTTGTTTTTCCATTTTGGAAGGTTCTATTGATGTCTTATCAAGTTCGAATTCTTTCCTCATATACATGCAGTATATCCTCACAAATCCATCAAAGATACTGCTTGTATCTGCAAGCGTTTTTATATGTAGCTTTTCTTAGAGTTTCTGTCTCTTTGCTTACTTCTCTCTGTTCTTAAATGCTGTTTACTTTATCCACTAGAGTTCTCAACATCTTCATCAGAGCTGTTTTAAATTCTTGCTCTGATAACTCCAACATCCCTGCAATATCTGATTCTAATTCTCATGCTTGTTCTGCCTGTTCAAACTGTGTTTTCTCCTCATTAGTATGTCTTTGGTGACTAGGCCTTTGGGAATATGGTGAAGGTGTGAGGGGAGGGGAAGCACCCTACCGCCTTGAGATGGTCCTGGTGTTCAATGAGCCTGTGTCTATGAACTTCCATGTGCCCTCAATTTTCACCCCTCATGCCCTTGGATTGGAGAAGGCAGCTAACAAGGCCAGGTAGGCATTTCTCCTTTCCCATATTAGCCAGGCTTTATGAAAACTAAATAGGCTCTAGTAAAAGAGTTTCTCTTGAGGGGAGACCTTCTCAAGAATGGAATGCTGAACTGTACTTCAAAAATGTTCCATTTCCTCTACCCCTGCCAGAAGCCTGGGAGTTTTCTCCAGTATTCACAGTGATGCACTGATTGAGCTCCTAGAAATAAATGTGCCCCACCCCATGCCTGCAACTGGGTCCCCCTGGAGTTTCCACCTTTCATACTTGACTGATATGAGCCAAAAATTTGTCAATTATAGTCAGTTTTCCTATCATACTAGAATTTTCCATGCTGGATTCTGCTTGGGAATTTTCAGTTCACCAAGTTGCGATTCTTTTTTTATTCAACAGTCCTTCTGTCAAATTTTGGGGGAAATGGCTTGCTCTGAGACTTCACTTCTCTGATTAATCTATAGAGTTATTGATTTTTCAGTTTGTTCAGATTTTCACTTGCTAAGATTAGTGTTGACTTCCAATCTCCTTACATGCCAACCAGAATTTGCTTGGTTATTTTAAAACAATACTATGTCTGCTGATAGTCTCACTTTAATCATATCTTTTCCCTGATATCCTTTATTTTTTGTTTTTCTTCAGCTGAGTTAAAAGCTATCTTAGCTTCCCCCTACCCCTTTGAGTTCTTTCTGTACCATGTTTGATTTTAAAGTTCTCAGTCTCATCCTGGTTTCTTTCTGAGGCATTAGATGCTCTATTGTGTTTCTGTTCCTGTAATCTCTTGCTCTCCCCCAAGATCTGATATTTAAAGTGTCAAGGTACCACTACTGCATTCTGTGGCTTCCACCACTCTGAGATCAAATTATGCTGCCATTCCTCATCTTTTCTCAGTGTCAGGCAAAAAAAAAAAAAAAAAAAAGAAAGAAAGAAAGAAAAGAAAATGTCACTTCAGTATGACACAGACAGGCCAGGATGCTGTGAAGTTCTCTTTTCTAAACCCCATCTAAAGAAGGGAACAACTAAGGATTAGATTTCTTCCTCTGGACTTTGCCAAACCATGCCAGGGAGGGTAACATTGCTATGAAATTTCTTACTATTTTGAATATAGCTTTTATTTCAAGTTTGCTTGGTTACTGTAGATCTTTGGTTTTCAGAGTTTAGATGAACTTATTTTACTCAAAGTCTTAATTATTTACTTAGTTTCCATGAAACAAGAAAGATCTGGAATTCCTAATCCACCACTTTGCCCATTTTCCTTTTAATTCTGGATTTTCTTAGTGTAATTAGTTGAACTGTGTACTGTGCCTGCACCACCCACCAAAGATAGTGAAGTTCTAAACCCCACTGTGCACAAATGTGACCTTACCTGGAAATAATATGATGGACCCATTGGAGTGGGCCCTAATCCAATGTGACAGAGGTCCTTAATGAAAGGAGAAATGTGGAGAGTAGGACACAGAGAGAAGGACAAGGATATGAAGAAAACACAGGGAGAATGTCATCTCCAAAACAAGGAACCCCTGCAGCCACCAGACACTAGCACAGAAACTGGAGACATTACCCTCACAGGAACCAAACCTGCTCACATCTTGACCTTGGACTTTTACCTCTAGAGCTGTGAGACAATAATTATGTTTTTAAAGCCAGTTTATGACATTTTTGTTAAGATAGCCATATGACACTAACTCATTTAGATTTCACAGCACCACTGTTGCTTCTGATTAATTCATCCTTTCTGCAGTGGGGTATGCCCTAGAGAATAAAACTCAAGACATTTGTGTCTGAGTACTTGTTTACAAACAAGCTCCACTGTGCCCAATGGAAGCTACAGCACCTCTTTAGGTCTAAGTTTCCTCACATGCAAAAAAATCAAGGCTTGCTCTAGGTCAGCAAACACAGGCTGTGAAGGCCTATCCAGGGAGTGGGAGACCAGGATGAGCAGAGAGGTCTCTGGAATCCTCGCTGTTGCTTTGAATCCATTTCATTCCATGACATTGGATTCTGTAGATACTGATCAAGGCATAAACATACAAAAAGATCAGGAAATCTCATGTTTCTCTACAGCAGTTGATGCCAAACGGAAACCTATGCCTATATAAGTTTAGGCCAAATGCTACCAAAACGCCCTCTTCTCTTCAACCTAATGCATATACTCCAAGACATGGCATGCAAGCCCTTCACAACAATAAAACTGAGGACATTTGGGGGAGCAGATGGAGGGCTACAAAGCAGCTCCTGTTCTTTGCTCCTTACATAGGGAGCAGAAGTCAGTAGCCCCATTAACCTACCTTTGAGTGACTCACAAACTAGGTGAACTCTAGCCTGGCCCCCACTTTGCTGATATCAGGCAAAGCAATCTTGCCCTGTTGCCTTACTGTGTGGCAATCATGGTGGAATAGGGCTCACCTCTGCCCCTTTAGCTCTAGTTTCTCAGTCTTGATTGAGTTAAGCTGGTGAGTTCAGGGGTCCAGTGGTCACTCAGGTCCCACTACATTCTCCAACGTAAATTTCTGAGGGAACTTTGCACTTTGGGTCACAAAAGTGATGCTTGATTCATTTGACTCAAAACTTGCTCTGCGTACATTCTCTTTTAGCCAAAAACATCAAAGGGAATGGGGTATGAATCAGGTGCCAAACTACCTTGCTCTTCTCCAAGCATGACCCATTTGTAACTTAATGTTCTTTACCTCTAAGACTAGGTATTATCATCTCAGTGGAATACCAAGGTCCAGCCTGGTGAGAGAACCTACGAAAGTAAGAACTTACTTTAAGTGGTCACACCTTATAGGATTCCTGGGGTGAGGGTACTCCCCAATTTAAATTTTTTATAGGCACTCTATCTCCCATAGGAATGCCTGTGGAACATGGCAAGCAGCAGGAGGTCAAGCCCTGCTCTCTTCCAAGAAGGAAAAGCCTAGAAATAGTATCCCTCAGGGCATATTCAGTGCTGGCCCAGCAGTGATCAGAAGCTCTGAGCTTCCGGGAGGTGTGCTAGGCAGTGGCAATATCATGATGGTGAAGACTCCTGAAGGAACTCATAATCCAGCAGGGGAAATACACATAATAATGGGTCATACATTTTGTTATGAAATATTGTAATATGTGTCTCAACAGAGATGTAAAAATCGGTGCAGAATCAGAAAGGAGGGAAGAGTGGCAGTTAAAAATGCTTTTGGGTGATGGGAATGACATGATAGATTGTGGTAAGCAGATGACTCTAAATTTATTTTTAAAAAAACATGGAATTGGACACTTGAATAAGGGCAAATTTTATGGTATATAAATTACAGTTCAATAAAACAATAAATATAACATGGTGATTAAATGTAAAACACTAAGTGGTTATCATTCCAATTTCATGATCAGATGATTGTTGAAAAATGAGGTGAAGCATAAACTTATTAAAAAAAAAAAGTGCTGACTTATCATGAGGTTCCTATCATACCACATCATTTTATGCCAAGAGGCAGGATGAGTTTAAAATAGATCTGTCTCTGTCACTTACCCAAAAAAAGGGCGGGGGGGGGGGGAAGCAGTTAAGTTTTAAAATTCTGCTGAAAATATAACATCTTATAGAAACCTCTTATTTTGGCATAAGTATTTTAAATGTAAAAAGGAGATTATTAAAAATGTTAAGCCCTTTAACACCAAGAAGAGTGCTGTCAGATGTTGGGAGGATGTAGGCTTATAACTCGGCTTTCTAAATAAAGGGTCTGGCTGTATAACAATTCTAGTGTGCCTTCCAAAACCAAGACAAACCAACTGTGGATATTAAGATGTTTTGGATATGAAGACGTTTTTTTTTTAAAAAAAAAAAAATGGAAATACAATGAGGTCAAGCCAGATGCTGGGTTTCCAAAAGATCTACTGGAAGCTTTTTTGTTTGTTTTAACATCTTATTTTATTTTCATTTACTTGTCTTTATTTATTTATTTTTTATTTTTATGTGGTGCTGAGGATCGAACACAGTGCCTCAAGCATGCTAGGCGAGCGCTCTACCACTGAGCCACAATCCCAGCCCCTAGAAACTTCTTAATATCAGAATAGAAATAACTTCATTATTATTAATCTGACTAGTTCAATTTTTCTTACATTCTGAAAATGCATGTACATGTGCATATTAAAGTGTACAAATACACATATGCTCAGTGAAAGCTAACCAAATATTATCTAAAGTATTCAAGGCAATATATTAGTCATTGCATGATTCCAAGTCATTGAGAAACTGTTGTCTTTCTTCTTGTATCATTCTTAAATAAACATTGAAGGCTTAACAAATGATGCAGTTGATATAAAATTCTATGTGATCATAATAGGAAACAGACTTTATTAATAGCCAGTCTCCACAATTATTTATTATTTTAGGACAAGTAGGCTATTGACATCATAGCCACATTCTATCTGCTCACCAACCGGTGTGTGATGTGTCTTCTGAAGTTGAAGATATTGTAAAGTAAAAATATTTGTAAGGTACATCATGTTCACTACCATCTTTATATTAAAACTGTTCTCATAATAAAATCTTTAAACATTCTAAGGTCTACCTCAATCTCATCACTGAAAGATTCACTCACACATAAATGAGATAATGTGTCAAGTGTTTGGTTTTTTCCCCAAAGCAAAGAACTGGGTAGCCAATCTTTCCTGTTTTTTGTATGACTGAGTTCTGCATATTTAAGAAAAACATACTTTACATTGAGGAAACAAATACTTACAGATTAAATATTAAGTGTGAGCTATAATTCAGGTTCCTAATAAAATTACATTTTACAGAACTGTATGAGGGAATTTTTTCTAATTCTAAACCTTGAAAATTTTCTTCCTTTAAAGGAAACACCAAAATCCAGCAGATTGATCCATGTGCAGTAAAATTTCTAGCTAATAAGTTTTTAAGTAATATTAATTCTTCAGCTCAAAATCTCCAAGTTAATGGTCAATTTTTCATCATTATGACATTTTCCCATTACTTTTATTTTTTAATATTCAATGCATTTTTTCCAACATTATAGATCAATCAAATCAATAATTATCCTCTATGTAAACTACATGTGTGTGTATTTACTCTTAATCTTTATAGATATTATCTTCTAAATTTGTGGTAAAATATTAACATCAGAATTATTATTTTACCAAGAATGTAGAATGTGAGATGTTCCAACAGAGCAGCCATAAGGGGAACATTCAATCTAATTCCAGTATTTCACTGAGGCAGAAGACATACCGAGGAAGCATGGCTTAATACCATGAGCACCCAAATGGGGAGCTGGACTATATTTCTTCATTATTACTTTTTCCTGTTGAGTTCTTACCAACACCTCCTAATGCCAACTCTCCTAATCTCTTTTCCCATATACGCAAATTAAAATTTGTTCATAAATTTACTAAATCTTCTCTATCTACAACTTCTCTTTGTCCTAGTTTTTTCATTAGTCAATATGGCCAATCTACAGATGATCTTTATTTATTTATTTATTTATTTATTTTGGTGGTGCTGGGGATTGAACTCATGGCTTTGTGCATACAAGGTAAGCACTCTACCAACTGAGCTATATCCCCATCCCTTACAGATGATTATTTTGAAATTTAAAATGAGACTTACTTTTGCTATAGTATACTCACTTAAGTCCTGGTCCAAACTGTTTAGATAGTTTTCCTTCATTTACTACTGAGATACCAATTCTGATTAAGCAATTTCATATATCTAGATTCACAGGACATTATTTAATGTAACTAATTTTAAAAAGGAAATTACCATGAGGTAATTGGTTTTGTTTTATTTATTTTTGTGTGTATATAAATAAAATAATTCTACCTTGAGGTAAAAAATGACACTCATACTTTTCTTTAGGCTATAAGGCCAAACCTAAAAAGTACACACAAGGAATTTCACTTTTTTTTGGCTGGATGATTCTAATGTTATAATTTTTTTTTTTTTTTAATGAAGAATAATCAGAAGAAAAGAACAAGAAAAAAAAAAGAGCTTAAATAGTAGGCAACATATTAAGTTACAAGGAAGGCACAAATAGAAGGTAGCATATCATAACCAGTCTAAATGAAAAAACAAAACTGTTGGATGGAAATAAAACCACTTGTCCCTCCTGGAAGACCACTTTCCAAGAGCAACAACTGATATTGCAATGTAATTAATATGTATTATTTCTGAAAGTACAATTAAAATCAATACTAAGTAAACTATGCAAAGGAATCTTTTCTTGGAAAAAGACTTTTTCAGAAATCACACAGCAAGAAGAGTTTGGAATCAGATAGTAATGTCAAATTCAGACCCCTTGCACTGAATGAGAACAAGTTACTCCATTGCCCTAAAACTCTCCTACAACATAGACCAATACACATTCTCGGCCAAAAGAAGCAGAGAAAATCTCTGATGTTTTTTCTACTTCCTGATGGCAGGGAATCAGCCACTACTTGGGCAGCTCTGGTTTCCTGAAAAGACCAGCCATGATTAAAATTCCCAACAGAGAAATGATAAAGATGCCAAACATCAAACCACCGATAGCTCAGAATCATACTTTGAAAGCTGAAGGCTACTGTTAATGCATGATCAGAGGGATAGAGAGAACCTAGTGTGCTACCACCATGCCAAATTAACCAGGACAATTCACTGTAGGCAGACAGGAAACAGTTTAATTTAGAAGCAAAGGCCACAAGGGTTTTAAAATGCTCTTGTTGCAAACTGAGTTGCAGGGCAATATAAAATAGTAAAGATTAATCTGTGAAGCAAGGTTGTAAAATGCTTGTTCAGAGTTAAAAGGAGCAAATGTGCAAACCGATAAGCAAGATCAGCACAGCTACAATGGAATCACCAGAGGACACAAGTACAGGCGGAACCCCTGGGCTGACTCTGCCTACACCTAGCTTCACTGTGCCTTAATGTGAGCCTGGATACATGAATTTCCATTATTATTGTTTTTTTGAAAACCACGGTAAGGGAAATTCCTTGTAGACTTTAAATACTGTTTATTGTTGCAGTATAACAGCAATAAACATGGAGGTCAAAAGGTAGGATGTTCATTAACTTACCTAAAGAATAATAATACTGCATTTATTGTATTTCCCATTTTTTGAAAATTCAGCTAAATTTGAAACAACTCTAACCCAAGTTATAAGCTCATATTTTATCTACCTTATCCTGCCCCATCCAATCACAGTAATTATTCAGCGTTTTGTTGTTGTTTTTTAATCTATGTTATCTACCTAAGTTACCTTAATTTCAAGGAAAATGCCTTAATGCTCTTTACACTTTTGTTCTTCCCTAATTCACAACATATTAGTTGAATGTAGTTCAACAGCTGCTTCATGAACAATGAACCATGGTGCAAAGGGACTTGGAAAGAGAACTGGTGCATGTCCTACCCCATGTAGCCAGGCCCTCTTGCTAGTCAGGGGACTCACTGCACTATCACCACAACTTCATGTTTTTGTCTTTGTATAGTTCTTCCCCTCCTCTCATGCTGTGTTCTCATTAGGCAGAGAAGGAACTACTCACACCTGTATCAGGGGCACAATGCTGGGACCCAGGATGAATTCAAGATCCTTACTCCTAACTTTCCTGGGGGAAAACACTAGTAATTCCATGAGCAGTTAGTGAGACCGATAAACTGGTAAAAACCTCTGGTTTGCTCTATATCAAAGGCTGGCACAATCAAGGTACCATCACTACTCTCCAAAGCCTGTACACTACTATGTGGCTACAGAACCAGGCAACTAGGCACAGCCTTGGGGAGCTACGACACCAGGGAGACAAATCCTCTGCTGCCACTAGTAGTACATCTTTGGGCCAGGTGAATGTTTCTTGATTTCACTTTCCCTCACATATGAAATGAGGACACTGGATTAGGTCAATACTTTTCTAATATTAAATGAAACTTAAATTAGGTATTTTTAAAAAGGTAAAAGTGGAACTGTGTTGGTCAGTTGAAATAGACATGATTTGGAGGATGCAGAACTGGGACCCTCTCCTCTTTTCCCTTCTCCTCACTCACAACTAGAGAGGACCCCGAGACATCTTCCCCGGAATCCCCAGGATCCACAGAACCCAGCTAATAAGCCAATTAATTAAAGTCCACTATGCAGTCCCGCTAGTTAAAATATTCCATGACTCTATAATTCACTTTGCTCAAAGGTTCTATCTAAAGTCAACATCAAGATACTTTCCATGCAAATACATTTTATCCTACATATTTTTGCTACAGTGCCATCTTTCTTGTAACCATATTCTAAACTATACACTTGTTGACTTATCTTTCAAGAATGCAATCCTTGAGTATTATTAACGAACTTTCTATACTCCCAATCCCCATGCTGGGGATTAAAACCAGGGCCTTGTGCTCACACACTGAGCTACACAACTAATCTTTTCTATAGACAATTATGGATCTTCATTACAT
The DNA here is from genome assembly GCF_048772815.1 of Callospermophilus lateralis. Taxonomy (NCBI): domain Eukaryota; kingdom Metazoa; phylum Chordata; class Mammalia; order Rodentia; family Sciuridae; genus Callospermophilus; species Callospermophilus lateralis. Next base: position 16,819,352 of record NC_135308.1, on the reverse strand, counting down.
ATCTGAGGCAAAGGAGATTAAGGAAATGATACACATGTGTCAATTAAAAAACTTACAGACTGATGATACCTTATGATAAAGAATTATAATGGGAAGTAAAACTGATGGTGTCATCAAATAAAGTAAAATGGATGTTTAAGGACTGAGATGATTTCTAATTGGCAAGATCAGGCAAGACTTCAAGGAATGGATGTTACCTAAACTGGGCTGTAAGGTAGGGCAGATACGGATGGCAAGTCAAGGTCATCATGGAAATGACCAGGAAGCCATAGGACAAGCACAGAGAACTGTATCTACTGGTAGCCAGGTTGAAATGAAGACAATAATGAGGAATAAATGAGATTACAGGCCAAGTGCACAGAGACTAACTGAAGTTTACCACACGGGGATGTTTCAAATGGGTTAAAGGAAAGAGACTGGGTTAACAGGCAAAAAGTATAAATCGGAGGAGGAGGAGGAGGAGGAGGGAGAGGAGGAGGGGGAGGGGGAGAAGGGGAGGAGGGGAGGGGGAGAAGGGGGAGGAGGAGGAGGGGGAGAGGGAGGGGGAGGAGGAGGAGGGGAGAGGGAGGGGGAGGGGGGAGGAGGGGGAGGAGGGGGGAGGAGGAGGAGGGGAGAGGGAGGAGGGGGAGGAGGGGGAGGGGGAGGAGGAGGAGGGGGAGGGGGAGGAGGGGGAGGAGGGAGGGGGAGGAGGGGGAGGAGGGGGAGGAGGGGGAGATGGGATGTGCACTGCAGCCACTTCAGCAATAAAGAGTGAGTGGAATCAAAGTGGACAGGGGCTAAAATCCAGGTAAGCACTACTCTGTGGTTACCAGGAATGGAGAACCTACAACAAAGGTGGGAGACAGATGATGACTGCTAAGTGCTGGCAGAAGTGTCCCATGGAAAATGCATATGTTGAACTGAAACATGGGGAAGAGGTGAGAGTTGAATTTTTATCTTGGAGATCTTTTACAGAGATGGCAGATGAAGTTTCAGGAATGAATGAGACTATTAAGAAAGAGACTATATTGAAAGAAGACACGTCTAAGCACTGGTACCAACATTAATGGATTCTAGGTGGAAAATGAGTTGGAGAAAGAATGGTTGGAAAGGTCCTAGGAGAACTGGAGAGCACAGTATTATGACAATATCCATGCACATACAAGTTTAAAAAGGAAAAAGCACAGCTCCTGATCTATAAGAGCACATAAACTGAACAGCAGTGTCCTCTAAAGTGTGTTCTAGAGACCACTAATTTTAGTGAATGTTAAAAAGTGCTTTGTGATCAAAGCAGACCCGGTGATTTATAAAGCAGAGGGACTAGCCCTTCATCTCTGGTCAAAATTTAAAATACACATCAGATTGTTAAAGGCCGAATCAGCTGGGAAAAAAGAAATCTGTGTAACTTTTGTTCATACCATGCTTGTAGCAGTGGTCCACTTTATTCTATGAAAACAGCCCTTGTTGCTCTGCCAATGTGGCTTATTTTTAAAATGGAAGTGTTCTTTCTCTTCCTCTCTCTTCCCCTCCCTAATCTCAGGGGAAACAGGATTACCATTTTTCCCTGTCCTAGGCAGAGTTATCTGTCTCTGGGCATACAACTCAGCATAGGAATTAAATAATTTAGACCTCAAAGATGTCTCCAGAAGATCTAAGAAATTACTATTTCCCAAATTAACAAGTAAAATACCCCACACACATACCCTCCCCTGACAGGGAACCCTTGGAATGCAGCCTTGAATCTCCTATTTGTATATTAATTTATTTATTAGAGCTTTATAGATCCTCTGTTCCCTTGATGAGTAGAATCAGGAGATCTTTTATAGAGATGGCAAATGAAGTTTCAAGAATGAATGAGATTGTTAAGAAAGAGACTATATTGAAAGAAGACACGTCTAAGCACTGGTACCAACATTAATTGGTTCTAGGTGGAAAATAAGTTGGAGGAAAAAGTGGTTGGAGAGGTCCTTTGGGAGAGGAGTACCCTGTTATTTCTTCTTTCTTAGCAAAGCAATAAGGCTTCTTTAGTCTTTTTTTCAAAACCACACCCTTGTAATTGGATTGGCACTGGGGACAAGGACCACCGAGCTTTTCAGTAACATACTCATCCGAACCACAGACTGTTTTATCTCTATCAGATACTTCAGTGCTGTTTCCATAGGACCTCAGTTGAGGAAAGTGTTATGTATAATAAAATTCAGAACTTTGGAACTGGGAAGGACACTTGTGATCATTTAATCTAATCCCTTTATTTTACTACTACAGTGCCTTATTCTATTCTTTAAAAGCATAAGAATGTAGTATATGTATAGGCATATGAATGAGAGATTTAAGAAATAGAAACTGGGGCTTTAAAAGCTACAGCATTAGGTAGGATATTATAACTATCAATTGGAGGATTAGGAAAAAAAAAAAGACCCTACTACACTTTTGGTTACATGAAGCTCAATAACTGCTCCATCTTACAGAATGGGAAACTGAGGCCCAGAAGCTAACTTGGCCTGTGACCCAACCATTACATGGTAAAGCTAGAACTCAAACTCAACTTTGTCTGGCACTGAAACCTGGGTTCCTGAACAAAATGCTCTGCTGACTTGACAAAAGGACACAGAAGAATTCAGCTCTTGCATACACTATCATCCATCTCTCACCCTCTTGGATAGGACTCAAGATAAAACTTTCTTGCACCATGTCCCAACTGCACATAAATATATGAATAAAATTCATATATATAGAAACATATAGAAACAAATCTGATGTGTTAAAAAAAAAGAAGATTTAGAAAGCAGGTTCTCGGGAGCATAATATTTGCTTTGTAAAATAATTTTGTAAAATCATCCTCAAAATATTCTCTTGTCCAGTGTGAATATATTTACAATTACTTCATTTTTATGAATTTTCTCTAGAGAGCATATTCTGCATAGATCAGGATATGCCTTCAGCATTTCAGCAAGATTCTACATATGTCATGCACAGAATTTTCCTAGGAAACCTACATTCAACTATGAGATATAAATCCAAAATAATTATTACCTTGGATTTTGTACCATAGATTCTTAGTTGTCTTGAGCTTTCCTTGAAATGGCATACTGTCTTTAAATGAGACTCATCATGTATGAACACACAGACATATAAGCCATTTTATATATATATATATATATATATTTATATGCATGCAAATATACAACTCTTAAACTTTGACTCCTTAACTGAAAACAGTACCATAGAACTTTGCAGTTAGTAGAAACTTAATTTGAGCAGCTTTACTTTTTAAAAAATTAACTCTAGCATATTAAATATGAGACTAGTTATCTGCTAAACCACTTTCTCCCAAAGTACATGTGAAAAACAAGATTCATCTTCCAAGTTAGGATTCTATAAAGCTGACTTCACTATAGATTGCTAAGCCACTTGGTTTAAAAAAAAAATCACACACATACACATACATACACACACACACACACACACTCCATTAGTGAAAATAAAAAATAAAATTTGCATTAAGCTCATATTAAAACATATTTTGACATAATATATCAATACTTGATTAAAGATTTAGTGAAGATTCTTTCATAACAATTTTTAAAAATATTTTTTCAACTGTTGTATTGATTAGTGAAAATTTAAAAAAAGAGGTATTGTCTGGGCTAGAGTTGTGGCTCAAAGGTAAAGTGCTTGGCTAGCATGTGTGAGGCACTGGGTTTGATTCTCAGCACCACATATAAATAAACGAATAAAATAAAAGTCCATCAACGTCTAAAAAATATTTTTAAAAAGCAGTATTGTCAATTTATGTAAAACTAACTTACTGTAGTACTAATTTCCAAAATGGGTACCTTGAAACACTACAATTTTACTGTCAAATAGATTCAGGAAATATAGAAACTTCATTTCTCTTGATAATATACAATGGCACTGTATAAGCCTCCTGAAAGGTTTTAAGCTAAAAAATTTTTTACCTTTATTTACTTCATAGTTTCTCAAGCTTATTTATCCAGAGACTGCTTTTCTTTTTATGGTTAATATCTATCCATGTCCTTGTATAATAGATTTATAGGAAATAGGATTAGAAAGGTTTGATTTATGATGATAGGAAGGAGAGAACTAAAATTAAGTAGTGCACCCAAATCATGTGTATTGGGTTTTGAAATAAATACAACTTTATCAAATTTTTTTCAGAATGCTATTTTTAAAGGACACATTAACAATACAATGAATTGGGGCTGGGAATATAGCTTAGTGGTAGAGTACCTGCCTAGTATGTGCAAGGCCCTGGGTTCAATTCCCGGGACTGGAAAAAAAATAAAAAGTGTGTATATGTGTTACATGGACATACACGTAAATAAAATTGTTTACAGAGCAACCAGATTAAAGCAAAAGCATTCTGCATGCCAAGAGGAAAAACAAACAAGAAAAATCCACACTCATTGTTCACTAAGGTTTTACACAAGTAGTTAAGACACTTAGTGTAAAATAAGAGCTGACAATACATATTTAATGCCCCTCTGAAATCACCTCCGAGGCATGAAGACAGAAAGTAGGAAATAAAAGGAGTTGTTCATTATTAAAAGGTTGACATCCATCCAGCATACTTACACTGCCCATTCCAGCTTCTCATTCTTGATTGAGTTGTACAGAGCCTGTAAAGAGAAGAAATAAGATTGAATTATTGTTTTCATTCTGTTCCATATTCTGAATTCAGCACATGACTAAAGCTTTAACGAGTCTGCAAGTAACTCGTTCACACCTTTCCAGTCTGACCATCTGAACAGGAGGGCCTGGAGCCCCTTGCCAATGCTCTGGGAAGGTGAGGAAGAAATAAGTGGGGCAAGCAAGTGCAAAGTGAGCAGAGTTTTATGAAACACTTTCCACAACTAGAAAATGTCTTTTATAAATAAAGACTACCTGGCTAGGGTTGTGGCTCAGCAGTAGAGCGCTCGCCTACAGGTGCGAGGCGCCCTGGGTTCGATCCTCAGCACCACATAAAAATAAAGGTATTGTGTCCAACTACAACTAAAAAAAATATATATTTAAAAAAAATAAGACAACCCTATGTATTATAAAGTAAAATTAGATGTGATTAAAATTAAACTCATTCAAAATATGCCTTACAGTTTCATTAATTTAGACAAATATTGGTGGTACTCAGGTTCTTTTTTACCGATGGAAGACTTCATGGCATCTAGATAAGATTCATGGAAGGGGGCTGAAGCCAGATATGGAAATGTATTTCTATACCATTAGACATTATTGTTCTAATGTCATAATTCTGCTTTACAGTGAAGTATTATACTGGTTCCCGTGTGTGGTGGTGGAGGGAACAGAAAGCTTCCTAGGGTCTTGGTAACAATAAGAACACAGTCAACTCAGCCTAAGACTGCTTCCCCGATTCTCCTAGCCCCAGCATTACATATAAAATCCTTATAAATCAACTTATTCCATTACAACGACTACCTGGGAAAAATGTTTTAAATTTTGAATGAGATATTACAAAGATAAAACAAGTGTATTTCTAAGATATAAAACCACAACAGCAAATTAAACTGAAAAGAACTTTATGTATAATATTATTATTACATTGGAACATTTTTTTCCTCAAAGGACTTGGACCTATTACAGCTTGAAGGTTTTGCAAAGACTTTGAATTAGGGAAAAAAAAGAAGGAATTAGATGCCATACAGATCCTCTTTTACACAAGGAAAGGCGGGATTCAGAAGCTGCCTACCAGCAGAGCAGTGGTAGAAATGCCTTGAATTCCTATCTTCCCCCTCTTAATGTCTCATCCCAGTGTCTGTGTGCAGAAAGACTGCATGTAAGTATTGAATTCCTTTTTCATCAAAACACTTCCAAATCTAGTACAAATGTAAAAAAGTTATATATTTTCTATTACTTAAGACTCAAAACATGTATCCTTAAACACTATTTTGACGGGTAATGTGGAAGTTCTCCAGTATGGCATAATAGTTTACTGACTAATGTGATAGTGAATACTAATCAGGACACATTTTATCCTTATTAAGACATGGTAAAGTATGTCTTCAGTCAATGAGAGAACTGCAAATTAAAACAAAGGATAAATTAAAGTGCAAAGAACACACTATAAATTAGATATTCTGTTTGAAAAACTCAAAATTTACTAAAGGACTCCAAAAGCCTATGATATAGCTCATGTCTCCTGAAGATGAACACTTAGGAGGTGCAGAGTGTCTCAGGACTTTGCTTGGACAAATGCCTTTTAAATGGTTTCTATTACTTGTCTGAGCCATTTTGAACCCACCAGTAATAGTGGGCTGGGAAACTGCAATTGAAAAGAGAAAGATCACTGAAGGCTCTTTATCTCCTAGCATACTCAACATTGCGCAGAGTAATTCACCAGGTGGCAAAGATCTTTTTAAAGCTGATTATAAAGGTAGACAGTTGGAAAATTATATCTGAGCATCTAAAGATTTTCTAATACATTCAATTCTTCCTTTCAACAGTTTCTTTTCAAATTGTTTTGCACTTGAGGGTATTTGCTTTACAAGAAATGGAACTCAACAAAAATCTCATGATAAAGTCACTCATTAAATTCAACAGACCTGTCATCAGACTTGTAGGTCAAGTCCTCACCCTGGGTTTATAATAAATTTTTTTTTAATTGTAGCATGCCAAATCTAAAAAGGTAGATGCTACCCGATCCTTCATAATTACAAAATCAGAAAGGTATTTTCGTGATTCTCTGTAGTGTTTTATCATGAGCCATTAGTTTTCTTAATAAAAGGAAGATGGTTTACAAAAGCAGTTAAAACTTCCAGACCTGGCTCACAAGTTCTATGCTTTTATGCCCAGCCCAGTTAGAAACCGAGTGCCCATGTCTGCTCTTTACCTCCTACCCAGCAGTCAACCTAGACTCCATGATGCACCATATGATCTATCACTTCAAGCAGTTTTGTTAACACAGGTTGAGCATACCTAATCTAAAAATTCCAAGTCCAAAATACTCTGAAATTTGAAATGCTCCAAAATTGGGACCCCTTTGAGCACCAACATGATACCACAAAAAGGAAAATTCCAGACCACTAAATTTGGTTCATGTCATACACAAAACTTTAAAACACCGTATAAATTTACCTTTAGTCTATGTGATTAGTGTATAGAGAACAAATTCCGTGTTTAGACTAGAGTCCCCCCTCAAGATATCCTATTATGCCTATGCAAATGTTCCAACATCTGAAGAAATTTAAAATCTGAAATACGTCTGGTCTAAGCATTTTGGATGATGGATACTCAACCTTTATCTTCAACTTTTTTGTTATATTATCTGTTGTATCTGAAAACATGTAACTCTTAACTAATCCTACCCTGACTTCTTTACACTGACATCCTGTATACGAATCAAGGTTTTTTCTTTTTCTTTTCTTTTTTTTTTTTAGTTTCAAGTGACAGATACCAAAACTAGGGATAAGGGGAACCTGAAAGTTTATGTAGCCAAATCATAGAAAGGTATGGATGGAGCTAGCCTTAGGAATACAGGAATTCAAAGACCTCTTTCTTCTTCCCACCCCAGACAGGTCTTGTCCTTGTTTCTCTGTAACACAAGAAAAGTGTCCACTACAAGCAATGCCTGTCCACATCCTATCTCTCTCAAGAAGAGAAAACAGTTCTTTCTTTCCAGTGTGAAAACTCCCAGATAGAGTGTCTCACTGTTGTAGTTTTAGACACCTGTTCTTCTGTGAACCAGTCTGTGTGCTAGGTAATGAGGCACTATGATTAGGTCTAGCTCAGAAATCAAGGGCTCTGGGGAAACTGTTAATGGGGGTAGGGGTGGGATACTGTTGATCTAACCATTCGCAAAACCTTCCTGGACTGCAAAACTTCCCCAATTTGTGACCTATTCAACCATACTAGAAAAAATTAATAGCACAAATACCACTAGATATTCACCATTTAACTTCATTATAAGCCATCTTAACCTCTTGCCTCTTCTCTATAAATGCATCTGCACACTGGCACCTCTTCTCCTTTCTAATAAGAGAAGAAACAACACAATGGAACTGCTAAGAGGAGCCTGAGCTCATGAAACAAACATTTCCTTACAAACATGAGGAAAATGAAGCCCAACGTGAATTAAATCCTCAAGGTCCCATACTTGGTTTTCACAAACTCTGACTTACAAACTACTTTTTTTTTTGGTGCCGGGGATTGAAACTAGAACCTTGAGCACACAAAGCATGCATGCTACCCTGCCCGAGCTGCAGCCCCGGCCAGGCTCTTCATGCTTACCATCAACTAACTACGTTGTCTCCTCCTAAGACCACACTGGGCAGTACTGTGTGTGCCTGGCTAAGTGAAGGCCCATGCTGAAAAGGAAAACGGGCTTGTGCCTCTTAGAATTGATTCAGATCATGCTGGTCATTGTAAGATTCTATTCTTCAAAAATGAGCTTTCACAGGAGCCACTGCTGTTAGGACACATGCTTTAGGTGCTTTTGTTGAGTGAGGTCGATGGGCTTGCTGCAATGATCCTACATTTCAGTTCACTTAGGACCCAAAGTATTTGCCACCTGAGTGGCTAAAACTGGGTATGGACTGCAGCTCAGGTAAATAACCCTTCATACAGCTGGAGGTAAGTCATCTGGCCTAACCCAAGAGGGAGGGTGTGCCACCAATGTGGCATGGTAGTTGGGGACAGGTGGAGAGAGGTGCTACAGCGGCTCACGTGGATACATACAGAGAGGCAATAACTTGCATGGAGGTCCAGGAGATGTCCAGGGCCTAATCGCTGGAACCTTGGAATATTACCTTATATGACAAAAACTTGAGCCATGTAATTAAAGAGCCTGAGATGGGGAGAATATCAGGGTGGGCCCTAAATGTAGTTGCAAGGCTCTTTATAAGAAGGCAGCCAGGATGGATTCAGAGAAGAAGGTGGCATCATGAAGAGGAACAAAGAGAGCAGAGTGACCAAGACAGGACCCATGGTATGCTGGAAACTGCCAGAAAGTGGAAAAGGCCAGGAACAGATTCGCCCCTGAGAGGTGTACAGCCCATTTGACAGCATGTTGTCAGACTTCAGGCCCCCAAACCATGGTAGAATGGATCACTGTTCTTTTTAGATCCCAAGCTCGTGACAATTCGTTACAGCAGCCACAGGAAAGTAACACACCGTAGAATAAGTGAAAGGCAAATGTATCTGAGAAACAAAGGTTAGAGGTTGAGTTTCAGAAATAATTCCAGGGTCATCCCTTAGACAAAACAGTTTTTTATCATTGTGATCTCATTTGAAAGAATAAGCATACACCCCAGAATCAGTTATGGAGCTTTAAAAATATTGATTACCATGTCCTGCCCCAGACCTACTGAACCAGCTTTCTAGGTGAGGAATCTATACAGAAATTATTTTCTAATGCTTCCATGTAGCTCTGAGATGAAGCTGTGTAAAAATCACTGCACCTCATTAGTTTACCAATTTATTCTCCAACTCAAATTTTTGCAACTTAACCCAAGAGCTAGAGAACAATCTTATATCTCCAGAGATAACCAAACAGAACAGAACGATTCTTCAAATTTCAAGATCATCATTTTTAAGAATGAGAAAGCAAAGTAAATTGCTTAAATTACAGAGATCAAGGTATTTTGGTCTAAATTTACTTTTAAGCCTTTGTTCCCCACTTTTGATTGCTTTTCAACGATGATAAAATGCAATTTTATTCAAAACTCAGCACCGTCACTGACAGCCCACACAGGCTCTGAGGTTTTTCTCCAGTACCAAGTATTGTGTAACCAGAAGCCTCTGTCTGTCTCCCCAGAAGCACATTCTGCATAGTTGATGGAATTCATAAATTTTAGTTAAGCAACCTTCTAAATTTCAATGGACTTTTTTTCCTCTGTGGTCTTTGATTCATTTTGAAAAGTATGGAGGAAACAACAGAGCCTCTACTTTCAGTAAAGCTGACAGTGACCATGGTGGAATTTGTACCAAGAATAAGGACAGCACCAACACCATATATCCCTTTTTTCAAATGCAACCCTGGTTCATGCAGATCTTTAGAGTAAGACGATTTTCCAGTGAAGAATTAAATGTGCCCCACTCTGGCAGTAGTATAAGAGAAAGAACATGCTTGAAAAATGTACTGGTTAAAAACTGATGATGAAACCAGTTACCAGATGAATGTCAAATTGCTCAGAAAATCTCAAAGAAGACCTTAAATCACTTTTTTCTCTTTTCTTTCTTAAGTGGCAGAAGGCAACTGTCAAGCAGAATTGAAGAAGGAAAAACAGCCCCAAGCTTTGAACATGAGAGTACCACAGGTAGATCCATCTTAGGGAGAAGAGCTTACTGAAGGTGAGCTTCTGGACTTGACTTCCCTTACACTACTTGGGTCCCCACACCCAGGCAGTCTTCGTGAACCCTAGTTTAAAGAGCACTCTGCATGGAAGGACATGTATTCACAAGCTGCCTGTTGGGCATTCAGCTCTTTGGCTCTCATTCAGAGTGACAGAAGTGTGCCTCCCATGTGGTTTGTGTTTTTCCTATCTATGGTCAGATGTACTGTTTGGACACAGCCACCATGTAAACAGAGCCAAAGTCCATGTCCTGGACAATTAAGTTCCCCTTGTGACATGGGGCATACACAAACCCAGTCAGCAACTGTAAGAATATCCAACCAGGAACAGAGGCATCAACACGAATCCATAATGAGCTCTAGAAAATTAATTAAAAAGCCCTTACCCTCAATGAAAGAGAATCTGAAGTGTAATTAATATGTATAACTCACCATGTGACTAACATTTCTGAACATATCCTAGAGGCTAGGGAGGCAGTCTGTGAGGTACAGATGACTCCATTCTGCCTTCAGGGGCCTCTTATATAAGGAATACAAAATGTGCTGCTAACCCCGACTGAACTTTGCCTAGTTAAAAATTAGTCACCTAACAGAATCAACTCATTTTTTACTTCCTACATATAACGTACAAGACATTTCCACACACAATATTTAATAAGTGACATCACATATATTTTCTTCAGAAAAAAAAATTTGATAGAAAAGACAACAGATCCAAGCTCAAAGGTAAGATTTTGGAAGAGGTAGGGCAGGGTGTCTGTGTCTAACTTGCTTGTTGAAGACAAGTCAATTTACCTGCTTCCCATTTTCTTCATAGGCAATGTGGAAGCATAGCATAAAGTACATTTCTTGGTCCCTTTGCTGATCTACTGTCATATGATTTTACTTGAAAAGACCCTAGAAGTCACCCACTTTCACAAACTAATAGTTTTTTGCCTAATCCCTGCTCCCTCCCTTTCCCTGTGTCCCCCACTAATTATTATTATTTTTTTTTTTTTTGCTATAATTCTTGGTAGCATCATCATCTGCTCCCAAATCCAAGATGTGGCTCCTTATAAAAGAATGAGTGTTTTAATATGTTTATTCATTTTGTCATGAACTGGTTTTTATTTCTATAGGTTAGATTCCTAGGAATGATATCTGGGTTGAAACATGCATTTTCCCTATAAATTTTACTATAAAATTTTTCAAACATGTAGATAAGTTATAAATATTGTGCATTGCAACACTGATATACCCATCGCCTGTATTTACGATCAAGCTTTAGTTATGTTTGTTGTATTACCTGTTTATCACCTACTCATTGATCTTGCTTTGTTCTCTTATTCTTTTGTTCATTTTACCTCTAAACATTTCAGTTCGGATATTGGTAACTTTATATTCATGTTTATTTACCAAAACTTTTCCAGATATAATTTTTGCATTTTTATTTGTTCTTTCTAGTTATACATGACAGTAATATATTTTGATATATTTAAATACACATGGAAGACATCTTATTCTAATTAGAATTCTAATCTTGTGGATGTACATGATGTTAAGATTCAATGGGGTGTATTCATATATATACATAGAATATTTTTTCCAGATTAATTCCACTCAAAATTTTATATTCCTATCCCACTGTTCCTTCCCTTAATTCTTCATTGTCTAATCTATTAAACTTCTATCCATCTCCTGTTCCTCTTACTGTGGGTTAGCATCCATATTATTAGAGAGAATATTCAACATCTGGTTTTTTGGAATTGGCTTATTTCACTTAACATGAAAGTCTCCAGATCCATTCATTTACTAGAAAATGTCATAAAGCCATTCTTCTTTATGACTGAGTAATATTTCATTGTATATATAAGCCATATTTTCTTTATCCATTCATCTGTTGAAAGGCACCTAGTTTGGCTCCATAGCTTAGCTACTGTGAACTGATTTAACTCCTTTGGATATATATCAAGGAGTGATATAATGGGGTCAAATGGTGGTCCATCCCTAGTTTTCTGAGGAATCTTTTTACTGCTTTCCAGAGTGGTTGTACCAATTTGCAATCCCACCAACAATGTACTAGTGAACCTTTTCCTTCCCAACACCCTCCCCAACATTTTACTTGTATTCTTGCTAACTGCCATTCTGACTGAAGTGAGATGGAATCTCAGTGTGGTTTTAAATTGTGTTTCTCTAATTGCTACAGAAGTTGAATTTTTTTTTTCATGTATTTGTTGACCATTTATCTTTATTCTTTTGAGAAGTGTCTGTTTAGTTCCTTTTCCATTCCCATTTATTGACTGGGTTATTCGGTTTTGGGGTTTTTGTTTTGTTTCGTTTAAGTTTTTTGAGTTCCTTGTATATCCTAAAAATTAATGCCTTATCTGTTGTGTGGGTAGCAAAGATATTCTCCCATTCGGTAGGCTCTGTTTTCACACTCTTGTTTCCTTTGCTGTGAAGAAGCTCTTTAGTTTGATGCCATCCCATTTACTGATTTTTGAGTCTTGTTGAGAAAGTTGGTTCCTAAGCACAACATGTTGGAGTGTTAGTAGGTATAGGGTTTTTGGTCTGCAAGTAGGTATAGGGTTTTTGGTCTGATAGCTGGTTCTTTGATCAACTTTCAGTCGAGTTTTGTGCAGGGTGAGAAATAGGAGTCTAATCTCATTTTGTTATATGTGGATTTCCAGTTTTCCCAGCACCATTTGTTGAAGAGGCTATCTCTTCTGCAATGTATGTTTTTGGCGCCTTTGTCTTCTATGAGATAACTGTATTTATGTGGGTTTCTCTCTCTGTCTTCCTTTCTATTCCATTGGTCTTCATGCCTATTTTGGTACCAATACCAGGCTGCTTTTGTTACTGCAGCTCTTTAGTATAATTTAAGGTTTAACATTGTGATGCTTTTGCTTTAGCTTTCCTCACTAAGGTTTGCTTTGGCTATTCTGGGTCTTTTTTATTTTTTCCAAATTAATTTCATGACTGCTTTTCCTATTTCTATGAAGAACTTCTTTGGAATTCCAATATAAAGTAAACTGCACCAATCTTATGTGTACCTTTAAACAAATTCCAACACATGCACTTACTTCTGGCTTAATATAAATAGCTCATCACCACCAGTTACAGAACATCAACCATCAACTACAGAAAATTTTCTCATGTCCCCTCCCAATCAATCCCCATATTAAAACTGTAAATATCAAATGAACTAGTTTGACTATCAAGTCCAAACACCAGTTCATCATCAAAAACAGATGAGTTACAACTCAAATATCCATAGGACTAGGCAGATAGCATGAGTCAAGAAGGCCAGGCAGAGACTCCAGGAGCTGGAGAAAGCTCCACACCAGGGGTAGAAAGTACTCAGCTGCAGCCAGATCCCAACAAGCTGGGATCTAACTTCAACTACTGCTATTCTCACTGCTTTCCAGATGCAGTTAGAAGCACAAATTGTTCAAGGTTAGTAAATATTCAAGTGTGGCAACAAAAAGAGTTAAAAAAAAAAAAACAAAAAAAAACAATACTGTGGGCCAGGTGAACACATCTGTCCAACAGGACACCATTTTGGAACTGAATGGAAAGATGGGATCAGAAAACTACTGGGAATAACAGTTTAGAATAACTAAATAGATACAGCAGCACTTGCAGTTAATGATTTAAACTTCTGCACAGCTGATGTGTCACAGATGGCGATTTTGACTTTGTGATGATGTTCCAGCGATTTCCCAATAGTTGGTATTCCACTGATGATAACTCTCAATGAGGCACCCTACATAAGGCACTAGACTAAAAGCTTTACTTTCGTGTAATCTTAGTGAATCTTCACAGCAACCCCATGAGAAGGAACCGTTATTCCCTTGTTAGAAAGACGTAATTAATACTCTTAAAGGCTGAGTAACCTGCCAAAGGTCACATAGCAGGGCTAGAATCTGAAGACATGTCTGTCCCAAAGTCAATCTGTGGTTTTTACTTGTCTACCTCAACACAATACTGATAGCATATGTACACGTTATTTGCGAATGCATACACACACGTGCACACACACTTTAATTAACATGTCAATGGTACTAAGTTTTACAACTCCAATAAATGCCTTGTTATTGTTAAAAAATATATATAAATCAGTAAAGTGAAATAATGCTATCCATATCATTTCTTAGTCTTTTACATTGTTATATCAGCTCAGGACCTGTTAGTTTATTTAGAAACAATGTTTTCCCAGGGAAAGATATCTGAAGTTCACAGCTAAGAACATTTCCAATCATAGTCTACACAAATTGATGGTCAGCAGTGTAAACTGTCCTTTAACACATCACTGACTCTTTATGATCTGTCTGCTCCGAGGGCCTATATGACACTCCTTGCTTAATTCTTCTTTATTATATTACTCTATTGTACAATGACCACAACAAATATTTTATCAGGACATGTTAATATAAAGGGAAAGCATTTTTATAACTACTAGATAGTAATTAGAATGCATTTTCTTTTTTTAAGAGAGAGAGAGAGAGAATTTTTTTTTTTTTTTTTTGGTAGATGGACACAACACAATGCCTTTATTTTTTATGTGGTGCTGAGAATCGAACCAGAGTCCCGCCCATGCTAAGCGAGCGCTCTACCACTGAGCCACAATCCCAGCCCCATTTTCTTACTATATAGTATACTATCAGCACTAGCACAATATAGTATAAGTATTTTATAACCACTAGACAATAGTCCATGTTTCTAATGTAGATAAGCACAGTGTAACAGTACTAACACTTTTAGTAGTATAAATCTCCTCTTGAAGCCATTAACTCAGTCAATACTTATTAAGTCTACTACCTGCCAGACATTAATCTAGGCTGGAGAATCCAGTGAGGAACAACATGAAGAACTTAGCTTTCAGCTGAGGTGAAGCAGATGAAAGAGGAATTAAACAGATAATAACAATCCTGTCATTTTCTGGTAGATCAACAAATAATTATTAGAAGGTAATTAAAATAATATAACTCAAAAGAGCTGCCTTAGACTGATTGGTCACAGAAACCCTATCTGCAAGGAGACCTAGGCATGAATAAGAGCAGCAGCCATGCACAGGTGAGTGACAGAGCAAGCAGTCCCTGGGCATGGCTGTGTGGGCAGGCCTGCATAATAGGCTGGTTGTGGGGACCCAGTGGACCCAGTGTGCTGTGCCTATGGGGAAATGGGTAAGTGGGTCACATGGGTCTAGAGCATAGCAGGGGTTTATTTTGTGCATGTTGGGTAACCACCAGAGGATTTTAAGTAGATATTAAAAATGAGTGTCCTAAAACATTATGTGGATGTGATTTAAAAGCAGAAACCCTTAGAACCTGAAAGCTTAGAAGTTTATGCAATTAAAGTCTTAGCAAACACCTTATTCCATATAGGGATGAAAGGTTAACTGCCAGGGTATTCTTCAGCATATGTCACTATTCTCTGACCTGTGTGAACATCCCGAGTCCCAAGTTCATTGTGCTTACAGTCATTGACTGATTTTGTTTTAAAGTTTTATAACTTGATCGTTTGAAAGTGTCACTTATTTATCAAAAAGTTATCTCGAGCTGGGCACACAAGCAAATACCTATAAATCCCAGCAAATTGGGAGGCTGATACAGGAGGATTCCAAGTTCAAGGCCAGCTTGGCAACTTTGCAAGGACTTGTCAATAAATAAATTAAAAAGGGCTGTGGAGTGGCTCAGTGGTAAAGCACTTCTGGGTTCAATGCCCAGTAAATAAAAAAACAAAAAAAACCCTCAATTTGGATAGATAATTCATGTTGTTGAGAGAGATAACTAAAACATATTTTCAAAGGTGATTCTGGATTGTACATACTATAATCTGTTGTTAGACCCCTCTCATTGATAAGTCTTTTTATGATTGAGAGCAGGCATATACCCTAAGAAAGAATGCTTTTTATCTGAGAACATAAGAACAAATTTCAAATGACCTTGTAAATCATTGCAGTATTTCTTAAATACCTGAGAAAAATGATTAATTATAATTAATCATTATGAACATGATGATGAAGTTAATGTGCCCAGTTTAAAAAAAAAAAAAAGTTGGGTGACAAGCGGAGTCCTTTTTAATAAATCGCTTGTTTAAAAAAAAAAAAAAAAAAAATCCCTAGAGGACTTTGACATTTAGAAAGAACACTAGGCCTGGCATTTGTTCCCTGTCATTTCCATGCATTAGACAAAGCAATGAAGACAAACCAAATGGAAATAGATTTTATCCATGACAATCAATACAGCCAAATTAAATAATCTAATTCAGCAAGATACTAGGCTTTCAGATTTCATAAACAAGAAAATTATCAAAGGAAGTTTTGGGGATCTACACAGAATTTCCAGTATTTCATTTTGCTAGGAAAAAAATAAAAATTTTTAAAAGAACAAAATTACTATTATCATCATTCCATCAAAAAAGTAGCATGGACAAGCTCAGAGTAAGAAAGTTTCTCCAGAAATGGCCAGTATCACTAATATTTGCAACTAGCAGCAAAATATGTTCTAGACCCGTAAGTGCTGGAGGACAGTCTTGAAAAGGATTCAACTTTTTTCTTTTTAAAGGGAACCCTATTGTCTCATATTTGCAAAACACAAAGTGAAATGAGATTCACAAACCATTCTAGTCACTCGAAATTACTTGGGTCTCACATATACCTATATATGGTGTTTAGTCTATTTGTGTTAAAAAATCTTCAAGCCAATGGATGTATATCATTTACATAATTCAAATTACCAAAAGGTATATAATGAAAACAACTCTACACTCTACTGTCAGTGGTAACCTCCTTTTTTGGGCTTTCTATTTTCAATATGCACTATGAACTCATAGCTGTGGAATTCTGGAAAAACAAAATAGACTATAAAGCTCTCTCATGTGCACACATGCACACACACACTCTTCTCCCTCCAAATCTAGTAAAATGGTCTCACAATTTGCAGACTCATCCATCTTCAGTATCCATGTTATTAGGAACACATAGGTCCTACTCTTGTCTGGGCTGTGTGTTACACTAAGCTACATTCCTTTTTAGCTAAACTTCTTGCATTTCATTTTGCTGCCGTGTTTTACCTTGTTTACTATCAACCCACCTCTTGTTCTCCTCCACACTCTGCACATCTCCTCTCTGCAGCCCTGAAGCACATGCTCCATCAGGAATCCTCCTGCTCCCACTCCTTGCGACTGCCTGGTTTCCACCTCCTGCACAGTTGTGGTCCAAAGGCTTCCCTTTGCCATTATCATGGGCCTCCCCATCCATCTGCACTATTAAATGTCCTGGGTGCCATGTCTTCTACTTCCTCAAGTAAATGAGGAAAACGACATGGGGGAGGAGAGATAAAAGACTCTTCCTTGGTGAAGTGTTTTTTTCACAATCCTGTTTTCAACATGAGGTCAACTGCAGGCCTTAAGTCTGATCTCCTAAGTCCAAAGCCTCTGGTTAAACTCAGCCTGGAGGAGAAAATGTTGGGGGAAGGGTCACTTGGTGAGATATAGTAGGAGAAGGCATCTAGGACACCCAGTGACTAACTTTAGTCTCCTGTTCTGACCTACTGCCCTGAGAGGTACCTAGAACTCTCCATCCTGGGCCTCCCCTGGGTTCTGTGGGGGCAAATCTGTCCCCTGCTTCCAGGTCTACAGGCACCTGGATTTCAGCTTGCCCTGGGGTGCCAAAATAGTTGACTAGGCTATCTGCTTTCCATCTTGACATCTTGAGGGCACCCTCTCATTCGCCCATGTCCTTGAAGACCCATGAATTCCACTGTCATTTGCTGAGTTTTGAGGGTATAGAGATAGAAGAGTATTGTTCCCTTAAGCTCTAACTTTAAAAGTTCTTGCTGCATATAAGTACTATTTAATCATAGCCTCAGAGATCACAGCAGGAGGCTGATGAGGCATACAAAATGTCCCTTGTGACACTGCCCAATCATAATGAAAGTATTCTGAAAGGCCTTTCTATTTTACCTGTTTTTAAGAAAATGTGACATATATACACAATGGAATATTACTCAGCAATAAAAGAGAATAAAATCATGACATTTGCAGGTAAATGGATGGAGTTAGAGAAGATAATGTTAAGTGACATTAGCCAATCCCCCAAAAACAAAGGCCAATGTTTTCTCTGATATAAGGAGGCTGATTCATAGTGGGATAGGGAGAGGGAGCATGAGAGGAATAGGCCAACTCCAGATAGGGCAGAGGGGTTGAAGGGGAAAGGAACAGGCATGAGGTTAGAAATGATGGTGGAATGTGATGATCCTTGTTATTCCAAAGTACATGTATGAAGACACAAATTGGTATGAATATACTTTGTATACAACCAGAGATATGAAAAATTGTGCTCTATATGTGTAATAAGAATTGTAATGCATTCCACTATCATATATAAATTAAAAAATTTTTAAAAACTTAAGAAAGAAAGCGCACTGGGGAAGGAAAGTGTCATACTGGTATTTTACCTATTCCTCTTGGGGCCAGTAAGGAGCAGTTTCTCTGAAAGCCCTTTCCTTGCTTGCCACAGCTTGTTAGGTAGGGTCCCACCCTTCAAGAGCACTTATCTGGGAGATCTGTAGGATTGTTACCCTGCCCCAATTTTGTACTGGGGGGGGGGGCCGCCAAGCTGAACTTCTAACTCACCCTAATCTTGCTTATATTTGAGGATAGGCTGTCTGAGGTCAGAGTTCCTTTTCAGGTGGTCTAGCTAAAATCGGCTGGATCTGAGAGGGCCACCAGAATCTAGTCTGACAATCTCTACCTTCATCATCACATCTGCACATTAAATGACACATTCTCTCCGCACCATGACAAGGATCTAAAAGGCCCAAAAAAGGAACAATAGAAGTTAATACTGGGAAAAGCTCCATTCTAAGAAAAAACAAAACATGACTATTCCTCCCTTTATTAGCCTGTCCTTCCCGCTCCTCTCTTTTATCATATCTGCCACCTCCTAGCCCTTAAGGCTTGGGAAGTGAATTTGAGAATTTGTCTCCCACTTCTCCTATTCCTGGCTAAGAATAAAAGTTTCCTTCACTGTTCAATCTATGTTCAATCTTGTTATTGATTCTACTATTCCAAGAAAGAAAAAGGACCCAGCCTTGGGAGTCAAAAATTGGTAAAAGGAATTCATTTCCTTGTCATGAGCTGCTAGGGCTCTGGACTCTAGAGAAGGTCTTACTGCTTATAGTAAATGCCATGGTGTACCCTAGTGGACTTCTATGCCACAGAGTTGAAGATGATTTTAGTAAATTTCACCCGAGTGCAAGGAGGAGATTCAAACTGTCTGGGATAGCTATATAATCTAATCTGATTTACTGAAATCAAACAAGCACCAGGCTCAACAGATCTGAACTCGGCAATGATGAGTACACTGGTGTCTCCAGTGCTGTGTGTGGCGATTCACATTCTAAAGCTTAAATAGACTACAACAGCAGTCAGTCACGAGAAGACTCAGGCGAGGAAGAGAAGGCTCCCCAGTGCTCTCATATAACTTCAACATGAAGCATTCCCAATTACCAAAATAAGAACATCCACAAAGTTGGGCACTGTGGTGCATACCTGTAATCCCAGGGGCTTGGGAGGCTGAAAAAGGAGGATCACAAATGCAAAGCAGGTCTCAGCAATTTAGGGAGGCCATAAGTAACTCAGTGAGACCCTGTCTCTTAACATTAAAAAGGGCGGGGAGGCAAGCTGGGGGACGTGGCTCAGTGGTTAAGCATCCCTGGGTTCAATTCTTGGCACAAAAAAAAAAAAAAAAAAAAAAAACAGAGAGAGAGAGAGAGAGAGAGAGAGAAAATCCACCAAAATCAGATGATCTCTCCACTCAAACAGGTATACTGAATGTTCTATTACTACAACACAGTAGACCAGATTTTTAAAAAGTAATGAAAAAGCATCTGTTTGAATAGGGCAAAATATAAAAATCTTAATTAAAATAAATAATGTCAGGATAGATCACTAAGGATGAAGCCATCTTGCTCAGCATCACTACAAATGAGGGAATAGAAAACATTTTCTAAAACTTTCTTAGAATCTAAGATGAATGTAATCCCTGAACTCCATACCAGGTGTGATCTAACAGGCTGCACTGAAGGAAAGGCACTGTCCTGGAAAATGAGAGACTCTAGTCCTCCCCACACATTTCCCCACTAACCTCCCTGACCTTCAATATGACTATCTTTTTCTCCTTTGACTTCTGTCAATATTTCATAGATTTTTCTCTTCCCTTCCGTTGGTTCAGACACATGTATTAACACCAGCTTGCCAGGTTATGATAGCATGAACCAGCACCTTCTTCACAATGTCCAAATACTGCATGGGATTTCTGGAACACCTGCCCTAGGACTTCCTTGCTGGAAGAATGCATGGAGACAGAGCCTACTCATAATTTAACAGTGGGCCATCTTATGCTTTGAATAAAGCCCGTGCTGCTCTGCCACTGTAATATTTTTTAATGCTTTACTTAAATATTATTTTTTAAGTTGTTGGTGGACCTTTATTTAAATTTATTTATATGTGGTGCTGAGAACTGAACCCAGTGCCTCATATGTGCTAGGCATGCGCTCTGCCACTGAGCTCCTAGTTCCAGCCCACAACTTACTAAGACATGTTTCTCTCCACCCCCCACCTTTTTTTTTTTTACCTCTCTCCCTTCTTAATCTTGGGAAAACAGGATTACTTTTCTTTCCCAACCTAGGCAGAGTTATCTGTCCTTGAGCACACACCCAACACAGGAAGGAAGTAATTCAGACTTTTGGAATGGCACCAGAAGATCTCAGAAATTACTATTCTCCCAAATTAACAAGTGAATTACAACTCCCACAAAGAATCACCTCTTTAAAAGCCTACTGTTCCCCCCATAGACAGAATCACAGCCTCTGGGACAGGAGTCCCCTGTGCTTTTCCTGGCTAGCAAGCAATAATCCCTTTTTTTCCTTTTCTTCAAACACGTCCTGGTTATTGGGTTGGTATTAGGGACAAGGATGGAGCTTTCGATAACAATCAGGGGAACAGGGCAAGAACAGAGAATGGCTTTGGGAGTTATTTTAGAGACACTCAAACCAAACTAACAAGACTTGCACTTTACTCAAGTGAAAATGGTAAACAGTGAAATGGTGGAGGTGTGCGTTTAATTACATTCAGGTCAACAAGTGTCTCTCCATCAGGAGCATAGTTTGTTCAACATTTACTCCTAAACAATCATTTGTACATCTCCCCCTCCCCCAAAAAAAGGTGCTAACTTTCCAAATTATACTGTTATATTGTGTGAATGTATTAATATGTTACAACAAACCCACTGTTGCATATATTTATAATGCACCAATAATTTTTTTAAAAGGTGTTAGTATTTGTACAACCTGAGAAAATCACAGAAAAAGCAAGAACATAGGGGAAAGAAGAGAAATTGGAGGGAAGCACATTCAAGAACCCCGGCAACACAATTAAGTCATTCTGCTAGCTTTGTAACTCAAAAAAAAAAAAAAAAAAAAAAAAAAAAAAAAAAAAAAGAAAGAAAAAGAAAAAGAAAAAAAAAAAAAATCTGACTCAAGTCGTAAGGGGGATACACAGCTATTGGCAATGATAGACCTTGCAGCACTAGTTTCCCAAAGGAGCCAGGTTTCTTCTGAAAATCTTCTCTGGGTAAGAATCCCTTAAGACATCAGGATGTGCTCATTTGGCAGAAGCACACCTGTAGGAAGAGCATAACCTCCTGGAACACAAGAAGTGGGGATTAAGAGTAGGATCAATAAAAGAAAAACAGCTCTCCTGATGAAACTGTCTTCATCCCTACTAGATTTACTCCGTAAAAGACACCTCTTCTCTGACTCCCTCAACATGCCAGCGTTATAACTAGTGCCAGAGGTTTCCTGATAGGTGGACCTAACAGTTCAAGTGTTCTTTCTCTCTCTGAAAAGAGTTAACAGGAAAATTTACAAGGTTAAAGGATGTTGTGCTGCAATTTAAGAATTAAAAAATACATAAATACACTTTCAAAAAAAACTTAAGTCACTGTTTTCTCCAATTCTCTCGAATTTCTACAATTCTCTCAAATTACGTGAGACATACATTTTTAAATCAGCAAATATGAACGATCCAGAATTTGACCAGTATCTGCTTTCCAGGCTCTAGCCTTAGCCTGAAGAATGAAAGTGACCTAGGAGAGGAAAGCCAGCACTCTGCAAACCTCCCACTAAAACTTTAGGGTTGCAAAGGGCCTTGTAAAGATTTCTTGGGGTTCTTTTGTGGCTGGATTTGACTCTCAGAGGGAGAAGTGATTAGCATTTACCTAACCATGCTGGAGAAACAGCAAGCAAAGCCTTTGCAGAATGGAGAGAATAGAGTTGATGGTGCTTGTCAACTTGCTACTGTTTTACGAAGCGATGAATTAGACATTCCCTAAGCAGTGTTTTGGAGCAAAGCACTTCCATTTTTCTTTCACATGGCTATGGTTAACATCTCTTACTAGTATGGGAAGAGGTTTATTCAAAACTCATCTCCCTTGGCTTAACTTAATCTTTAGGTTTGTTTTAGAGCAGAAATTACCCTACTCATCTCTTCAAGATTTCTAAAATTCACACTGCTCACAGAAATATATGATTTTTCCAACCTCCGAATTTATGGATGTGTCTCAAGGAGGAAAAGTGACTTGTCTAGGTGCACCATGCTAATTAGTAAGCAAAATCCAGGCTAGACCTGAGTGGCATCCTGGCCTAGAAAGCTCATGCTTTCACTCAGCACCACCCAAGCACCAGGAGTTTAATGGATCTCTAGCCTCATCTTTTCCTCCAAAAATGCCTCAAGGATTCAACCATGCATGTTATTTTCACCCTCAACCACATAAAGAAACAAAAGCATCAGGATGAGACTTGCCCCCAGCCCCATCCAAACATATGGTGCCAAAGCAAAAGATGGGAAAGGGGAAAAGATTATCAACACTAACTTTTAGAGATTTATGTTTCAAGCCTTACTCTAATTACAAACTATGCAATACCAAAATTATTGATTTACCAGCTGTAACAGGATTCAGAGGAAAACTACCAAAATATCTGGCAGAACTGAGGCCTGAATCAACATGTTCTTGGGAGAACGTATGCCCTGAGTTTGATACCCAGCACGCCCCCCCCCACTAAACACAGATTTAAAAATAATTTAAAATCAACATAGTATACTGCATAACTCCGAATTCTGGAGTACTCCACTTTTAAAAATTTGATTCCAAAATGTTACTTCTGTCCAAGGCAGAGCAACCAGCTAGGCTTGACAGATGGCAGGTCTGTACTGCCCCTTGTGGCCACCAGACGCTTCACTAATAAATGGCTGAAGTCAAAGTCTGACTTAATGAATTTTAACAATGAATGCTAGTTTTTACAAAATCCAAAAAAAAAAAAAAAAAAAAAATCTCTTCCAAAACATTTGTGTTGGTCTTTCCCATTTTATCTGCTTCAGAATTTGAGATAAGGACTATTATCTAGACAAGGATAAAAATCACACACTCCAGAGGAAATAACGGGATTTAAATCACTTTAAAGGATTAAGAGTTCACACAAACAATCATTTTTTAAAGAAAACAACATATAGAAGTTGTATTTTAGGATGTTAAGGGACATGCTTCTGACTGTCAATATGAGCCACAAGTGATTAAAAAAATCCAATTTTCTTTATTTAAAATAATTAGATCAAATAGTTTTAAAAGTACTTCACGAAATTAGAGACAACTTGTATCCAATTCTTTAAGAAGTTCTTTAACTCTTGCCTCAAATGAAGAACAAAAAATGAATAAACAAGATGAAAAGTGAGAATTATGGATGAAATTGATATTTAAATAAACCATTTTGTGTTTAATGGCAAGTAAAACAAAGCTACAGACATGAAAGTTTAAAAGGAATAAGAAGCATGCAATAATTCCAACTCTCTGAAAAGGAGAAATGATCATTACACCCATTCTGTTCTAGAAAGAGCAAGGCAGAGTTCTTCAGAGAACACTAAACCCCAAGTATATCGTGAATTAGTGATATTGTACCACTGTTTTGAAATGGGGGTTGGGGTGAGAGGAGAAAAATTTCTTCTAATTAACAGATTAGACAGCCTACATTTTTTATGGAATCAGGAAAAAAGCACTATTTACATGATTAGCAGGAAGAAACCCGATTTGTTTTTAACCACTAGGCAAGTACTCCTAGGCATAAGGTGAATGAGAACTCTATTGACACTTGGAGTAAAATGTATACAGTGTGGGTAAGAATACATGTTGCCTTGTATTTAGACATGTCTGTAATACAACTGGGTTCCCTAACTTAGTATACAGCCTATGTGTTATCCAGTTTACTTCATTTGGGGGACAAAAATGGCTAATAAATGATGAAGTTTAGTCAACCTAATTTCCTGTTCTAACAATTCTGTATTAGTTACTTCTGGTGTTCCATTTTAAAAAACTACATAATTCTTAAAAAAAAAAAAATCTGTCAGATATTGGAAGCTAGTATATGCATCCCAGGACTTAGACACCATACATGCCTCTAAAACAATAATAATAAAACTGATATAATCTCCATAGTATCATGTAACAGCCTCCTGACCATAATTCTACTACGTGCCTCTTATACTGTTGACTCCTTGCAAGGTCTGCAATATTAAAAATAAATAAATAAATAAAGTGCTTGGTCTTCTCTTGGATAGCCACCTATCAGACACAGAAATACCTATGCTGTGTGACAAAGAGAGAAGGCAGTGGAGAACCTGCTTCATTGCTACCAGGGTTGGCTTCCACATGCCATAACACAACCCTAATTCTGGACAAACCTACTAATAACCAAGCACTTGTATTATCAGAATGCGTGACAGGACTAGAACAGCATTCATGATCCTGACCTCTGATTTCCCACAGCCTCTGACTGCAATGCTATGAGTACAAGGTGCATTAAGATGTACACAACAAAATCCAGAGGTGTCAGCTAGTGCTCCTTGGAGAAGCAAATTTGAGAGCCATGCTAAAATCACATATATGCCTACACACATTTGATTACTTAACAACATCTTAAACCCTGGGGTCTATCTCAGCAGGAGACACAGTCAGCATGCCAAAGGATATCTCATGATAGTTTGGTAGGAACCAATATATTCCATTGAGGTCACATTAAAAGACTGTGGAGGCACATGTTTATTCCTAAACCTATTGCTTAAAAAAACAAAAAACAAAAACCTGAGGAAGTAGCAGCCACATCTGAAGAGTTGATGGAGCCAAACAATTTGCTAATGATTGATGGGGTGAGACTCCACTGTGTCATAATCTAAGGGGGTGGATGGAAAGCTAACATATTTCTTCGAGTCACACTAAGATATTCTCCACCCTCCTCTGCCTGCCATATTTTGAGGGGAACCTGTTATTACCAAAGACTTTTAATAATGTTATATCATAGAAGGAAGGGGACTGGGAGGGAGGAGACAAGGGCCGTGGCAGAAGGTGAGAGGGCAAAAGCCTGATGTCACTTGGTTGGTCTGGAGAGAGCCCATGAGAGGGCTGAAGTGACACTGAGATCCACTCCTGGAGCTGCCTCTGCACATTACCAAGCCTCGGAATCTCTGTTAGAATCAGCCCATCTCCAGCCCTAGAGTTCTGTGATATGATTCCATTATTCCATTTTTAAACCTGTGGAGTGGGAGTGTTTCTGAGTACCCTGCTCACACAGATGGTGGTGGGAAGAATCTCAAGAATATGTTGCATGTAGTAAATGCCCACTTCACTACGTAATCACTCCCCTCACATTCCACATGAACAAAGATTTTATTATCTCAAAGACGGCCACAAACACACAAGTGGCTTAATGGCTGCATGGCACCGGTACACGCATGTGAGGAACATGGAAAGCATTTCTCCTAACTGCACACACCTGGGGATAAACATGACCAGAATGGAGTAGAACAGAACCAGATCACTACTGTACATGAGCTCCACATATTGAGGGAGGGAAAGAGACTGGGGGAAGGCAGGCAAAAGGAGCTCACCGAAAGATAAAATCACATATAACATCCCTACGTTCCCTATGATCTAAAAATATGCTGCACTGAAAAACCATTTGTCAAGGCAACCTTCCTGAGACTAGAAATAAGACCAAGGTGCCAACCACGTTTCCCACGGTCATCGCAATCTGAGCATCGCTTCTCCCCTGCCCTTCTACAAACTGCCTCTGTACAAATCTGACCTACACCACAGCAATCTTTGGAGTTCAGGTACCAGCCCTTTTGCCGGATCCCACCTGATTATCTTAGAGCCATTTTATACTCCCTGCTACTTTCTCAGTCTGTCACTGCACATCACACACCAGAGACTGTATCAAATGCTGTTACCCCACCATACCACTGTCAATAATGTTTAACACAGTATTTCTTTACCTTGGTCTCCTTAGCAGAAAACTCTGAGGAGTTGGAAATTTTCATAGACTTTGACCGGTGGGACTGCCGCCGGATAGAATCCTCCCGGGAATATTTCACAGAACCAGAGGTCCTCACCCGTACCTTGCTGGTACTCTGAACACTATTCACGCCAATCATTTCGAAGGTCCACTAGACAAGGGGTTTGGAGAAAGAAAAAGGCACTTTCCACCCGATACAAGGCTCTAACGCTGGAGGGACTCTGCCGGTTGTGCCTGAGCAGCTCCTGAGCGCTGTGATCCGCCTTAGCTTAAGAGGCACCAGGCTGCCTCCCCAGCTTCTTCAACTACCCTGTTTGCAGCGAGTCTGATTGTTCCAGGCACGGCTCACGTCACTGGCTGCAAAGAGGAAAAAAAAATGCAATCCCACCCCTGCTACTCTTCTCTCTATTCCACACACACACACACACACACACACACACACACACACACACATCTTCACACACTGGAACAAATGGCAACCGGCCAGGCAAGCAATTCATTAACATTTCAAATAGCAACACCATTTCTCTTGTGATATTGTGCAGTAAGCTCATTAATGTCAACAATAAAATAGAGATACCACAAATAAAAGTCTCAAGTAATCTGCAAGGCACCACGTGGGGCAGGAATGGAGCTAAATTTCCAAAAGGGTGAAAAAATGCCGAGGGTATCAAAAGGTTCAATCAATTACAGGCTAGTGAAAGGACGGCAGCTACAAAAGCATCTCCGTGATCAATAATTTTCCCTTCTTTTCTCTTTCAGGCCACACTCTGTTTAACAGCCATTCACATGGTACTGCTATTCCAAAGAATTAAATATCTCTGATGACCGCAGACTACTACAGCCAGATATTTAAAGAGGAATTGCCAGCTGGTAGGCACATGAAGAAGAAAGATGTTAGCTACTTCTCGGTCATACAGAAAAGTTGGGGGATTAGCACATGGCAACTTTAAATATGGCTCAGAGTTAGATCAATAAAGTCAACTCAGATCAATGAGGGGCAATCAGCTTTTTCAAGCACCCTAAACACTGTCCGTGTACATAAGATCATGCAACCTTCCAGAAACATTACAAGTTGAACACTGTTGAAAACAAGGTAATTTTAGTTCTTGACACATAAAGTTGGCTTTCAGCACAATAATCCAGATTGCAATGCCCGACTTATCTGGCATCCTAGGGGCAGAGAGCCATCCATGAAAGAACAACTTCCAGGTAAAGGAAGTTTCCGTATTAATAACAAAAACAGTTTGTAAATACCACTCTGGGAAGACTGCAGCCTGAACCCAATGCATCCTCAAACTAAAATTTTTCCTTGACACGACTACAAATTCTGTATAGTAGAGAGCCAAATAACCACATTCTTTTGCCTTACTTAAGCTCTTCTGGGCTGTTTTCTTGCACTGACAGCCCAGTTAAAGTCGGTGCTTGTGCTCCGAGTTCTGTTTCAGCCCCATGAGAGGGGTTTTCCCTCACCCCCGTTTAGACCTCTTTCCTTTCCAGGCACTGAAGCTCTTGGGCTTTAGCTATGATATAAGACAAAGACACTGACTAATTTTGGTGTAATAATGGGACAGTAGGATTTAAAAGATCTTGGGGCTCTGCTACCCCAGAAGGTGACATAAAGTTCAGTCTATGTCATCATTTTGTCTACTTTGAGGTACACTTTCTTCTCTTCCCTGGTAATGGAGCCACGGAATACCTGTCATTTGGAATTAAAATTCTGTAGTGTCTCTGTACTTTAC
This sequence comes from Callospermophilus lateralis, assembly GCF_048772815.1. NCBI lineage: Eukaryota > Metazoa > Chordata > Mammalia > Rodentia > Sciuridae > Callospermophilus > Callospermophilus lateralis. Next base: position 16,790,922 of record NC_135308.1, on the reverse strand, counting down.
AGAGCATGTTCCAGAGATATAAAAAGTGGTGTATTATAAGAACATAATAAAGCTCACCATTTATAATCATCTTAACTGAAGCATATGGCAATTCTATGGGCAAACCTCTATTTAACCAAAATAAGCCTAAGGTAGGTAGAACCATAAAGGAACTGGCAGAGAGCTAAGGTTAAAAATTCAAAAAGTACTGTGTCCAAGATAGGAGAGCCTCAGAACGGCTCTGAAAAGAGAGCACTGGTTTAGAAGAAACACCCTTGGCTACCTGCCAGTCACATCAGGAGGAGTAAGAATATTTTTCCTGATGAACTGAATTTTCTTTTCCCCATCAAAATGGTTAAAAAAAAAAAAAGGAATGAAAATCACATGCTACCATATAGAGAAATGGAATCTATGTCCAACTTCATTTCTGGAGAATTTCAGCAAAAATGTACCATTCTTTACTGAGTGACTGTCCAACTGGCATTACCCTTGGACTACAGTTACTAATAACCACTTTCACCTGGTTCAGCATCTAAAACTTTTTATATTTATTCACTGGTACAAAGGATTGAACCCAGGGATGCTTTACCATTGAGCTGCATTGCCCAGCACTTTTTATTAATTATTTTGAGACAAGGTCTCACTAATTCGCTAAGTGTTTCAATTTACGTTGCTGAGGTTGGCCTCGAACTTGATATCTACCTGCCTCAGCCTCCCAAGTCTCTGGGATCACAGGTGTGCAAAACTGTGCCTGGATTCAGCACCCAAAACTTTATAGAAGTAATAGAGTATCTTATTTGGGGTCTCAACTTGCATTTCTGTGAGGTGGCTTTGATGGTACTGCAATCCTTGCACAGGTTAGGAGAGTAGAGTACACCTGGGACGCTGTGACAGAGCCTGGACTCAAACTCTCACACTGCGCTATCCCTGCATATGCTCTTTATGGTGTCCCTTCCTTTTAAAATCTGTAATGAACCTTTTTGCAGTTCAGGAAAGAAAAAGTCTCCTTCTGTCCTTGCCACTATTCTATATTCCAGAATATAAATTCATAACTAGACACAGTGAAGGGAACTGCAGATGGTTCACATCCCTGAACATGTTCTTCTCTACGGGCACAGCTGGAAGGACCCCTAGTGCTCAGGGCCTTGGTGCTCCGGCCTCACCCTGCAGACCTACATTTGATCCCCACCAGTTGCCAATATTACAGTCTCTTCAGGCAGGACCATCTCTTTATTCCAGGCTGATGTTCCAGACTGTGGCTTCCTCTCAACCCATGCATGGGAAGTGAGCTCGCCTCCTTTCTAAAGCTTTTCTGAATCACCCACCCTCCTTCTTGCCTAGAGCTCTGTTGTCCCCACCCTGATCCCCCATGTAGCTGGCTTCTTATCACTCAGTGGTCAGCTCTAATGTGACCTTTTCAAAGGGACTTCATCTGGCCACTCTGTCTAAAACTACCTCCCTCTCTCCACCCCAGTAATTCTTCTTCACAACCTCCCCTGTCTTCAGGACACTCCTCACTGTCTGAAATCACCTGCATCTCAGAGCCCACATCAGGCCCTGGTAGAAAACAGGACTCAAAGACCACTTATGGAACAGGCAAACTACTTCACTATAAAACAAGTATCCCCACTTCTCTACCAGATTTCACAAAGAATTTGTTTTTGTTTTGTTTCTTCTGCTAAGGAACAAGCATGCAGTGAAATTTATGTCTCCTTCCCATACTGATTGCTCAGCTCCTTGCCCAGAAATAAGAACTGCTGCCACTGTAGATACATCTTTTCACAGTGAATTCTCCCTTAAATGCTGTTTGTCCCTTTTCCTCAGGCCAACAATAAGTAGAAGCATGATATATATTCTTGTTGGTTTTGGCTCTTCCCCTTATCATCAAGATCATTCTACATCATCACATATAAAGCTCCCCCTACCCCGTTGTTAACAGCTGCATATGGTTCCATTATATGGACGTATTATATTTGTCAGTCATATTACTGGACATTTAGCAGTCCTTTGCTATAAGTAAAGGTGCAGTGACTATGCCTGCAACATATCACATCTTAAACAACCTTAAACAACCTGGCTTCCCAACTATTTCCTCAAGACTTTTCCTCCTTCAATATTTACTGTCTCCTATGGTCTTGGTGCTAGATACACAACTTGATGCAACAGAAAAGAATCACTCTCATAAAGACACACCAGCTGCTCCGTCCTGCCCCAGCCCTGCTCTAAGGCCTGGGCTGTTTCTAGACATTAGCCAGCCTATGCAGACAGCCTGCTTCCGATAATATAAAGGCAGGCCTCCCAGAGAGCAACAACTGTTTAAAAGAACAAAATGACTTTCCCTACATGCTTCAGCAGAAAATGAAGGTGACTCCTATAATCAACCAAAACTGTAGGAAAAACTTAACAAGGCAAACTAATTGGAAGGCTGGGAGTTGGTACTTCACCTTTGGACACTTTCTCTACGTGGGGACACTATTTGATGTATAAACCCTGAAAGGCTTCTTAAAAGGGTCACAGTTAATGTCAACAGGAAAGCTTTCTTAACTTCTCTTCAGGAAGAGTCCCAGAGAGAGGAATTCAATTTAATACATCTTTCCTCTGTGGCAACTAGGTATGAGGTGCTGGGAATAAACACACAATCCGGCCCCTGACCTGAGCGCTCACATTCAGCTGAGGGTGATGGGTAGAGAGATTAGGAAATTCTATTGCCATAACATAATGGTGAACACCTTTCAGAGTACCAATAAGCTGAACAGCTCACAGATTCCAAATGGAACAACAATAGTGGTGTCTAGGAAGATGCCTCATTCTTTCCTTGGAAAACATCAAGGAACCATTAGAACGAACGAACACACACACACACACACACACACACACACACACACACACAGATTGAGTTGAACTCTGGAGAGAAGACAACGCATAAATAAGCACCCCTATCCAGCTAGAAAGGTTAGGGGAGGTGGGAGGTGTCAAGAGGAGGTCACCTTCGGTTTACTTGCAGAATCGAAGATGGTTGAAACGTTCACCTAATAACAGGCTCTCTGGCTTTCCCTCGGCTCACATTGCATTCCCTCGCACTGAAACAGCAAAGTGATAGGATGCTGATGTGGGAGTCGGGGCAGGTCCCAGAACTGTCACACGGCCCAACACCTTCAGGAGCTGCTCCAGAACTGTCACACGGCCCAACACCTTCAGGAGCTGCTCTAGCTGCTGTCACACAGGTGCTAATGAGCAATTCTTTTCCACGCTATTCATTTGGACTTTATTATTAGAACTGCAAGGGAACCCAGAAATAATCACCTCCAATCTTATCATTTTATAGATGAAGATTCCCGAGACACAGGAATGGAAAGTCACTTGTCTGGATCCCACTATTAAGTGTCCTGAGGATTCCCAATTTTCCTCACCTCTACATGATATGTTTCTTGAAAGCTAAGCATTCCACGAACACATCCTTCCAGACTGTATGAAGACTTGAAACAGTTGCCTTTAAATAGGAAACTGAACACAGGAGGCTCCAGTAGTGAAATGGAGTTGGTCAATCATCCAACAACCGTGGAAAGGAGACAAACAAAAACAAACCAAAAAAAAACCCCTCTCTACCAATAGCTTAGGAACTACATTCAGGGTCCAGAAAAAAATGTGTGACAGTTTCTTGTCCTGGCCGTGGTGTCCAGAGTTTCCTTCTGCATTCTGGGTGCTCTTCTCCATACTGCAGTGTGATCGCCAAAACTAGCCGCTCTAGGTGATGTAACACTATCTATCACCACTGGTGAGAATACACACCACAACCAGTTAAAAAAAAAAAAAAGATGATAAATCAGATAAAAATGTCTTTCTTGCCTTATCTTCCTGTCCTCTCCTAGGCTACCCCAGCTGACAGCATCTCTAGTCTGGGGACCCATTCTGAACCACAGCAGATGGCAGTAGCCTAGTTTCTTCTAGCACTCTATGCCCCAGAACAAGCTCTTGATCCCCAGATGGCCCATTCACATGAGTCTTCATGCAGGCCAGCTACTAGCGCCTGGCTGAAACCCTGATGCCACATGCCACTCACCAACCGCTTTGACAGAAATACTCCCACCATCCTAGCTGGGACATGCACAGTTTCTCAGAGAAGACACCTGGCTGATGGTGCATGGCGACCTTTCTTCTTTGGTCCCCTAGTCTTCAATCTCAGGCTACTGAGCAAACTTCAGATGACATGCCATACTCATCCGTGGCCATAAAAGTGAAAAGTTTGGTGTCACGGTATGGCTATGGATATCCTTGGTTCATAAGGTATCACCTAGAATGCAAACTAAGCAATCTTTAATGAACAATCCAGGTCTATGTTAGCAGGTGCCAAGTCGTACACCCTCTGACGTGCTCGCCCTAGGAGGACACATTCCCTCACTCGAGCAGCCCTCAGTCCTGCCTGTAGCATCACACGCTTTCAATTCCATCTGTTCCTCAAACATACAAAGCAACAGGATGGGGGAAAACCTTTAAATAGAACCTTCTTACATTTAAAATTAAATAACATTCTTGAGGGGGGAAAAAAACACTGTAAGCGTGAAATAGTTCCAAAATTGAAAAAACATCATTTTTCCTTCATGAACCAAACTAGTCATATGAAGGTATTTTAGACCAGAACCATACAATAGATTGCTACTTAGGAACTCAGAAAATACAGGAGGAGGCTATACCTGTATGTCCAGATACCTACCTGCCTAACGGACACTGTTAGCCAGCTCAACTCTTTTCAAACGCGTGACAAAGAAACACAAGACCATGTCTTGGAATCACTAGGCCTTCCGGAGGAGGAGCAAAACTATTCTTTCCTGTATACCAGGATGCACTATAAATTCTTCTGTGCTACAAGGAGGTACACTTTTCCCCCATAATAAACAAAAAATGCAAATACAGAAATGGTATTTCAAAGCCCCTAAAGCTGTTCTTCCAGATGAGTGAAGCAATAATTGTCTGGGAGACTATCAGTGATGAAAAAAATAATCTGTTCTAGAAGCTACTGCAATAAACCCATCTAAAATTATTTCTTTATACCATCAGGTGTCAATTCAACCAACAGTCTCTAAGTGTCGGATTATTCTCTAAAAAACAAAATCAAAATACATGCCCCTACTATTCTCTAAAAAACAAAATCAAAATACATGCCCCTACTTGTATTTTTTCCCTAAAACACTATCTGAACAGAAAGAGTGCTGCCTTTTGCTGTCTTGCTTTATCAAAATATCCTCTAAGACCACCAACACTTCATTCTTCATTTCTTTGATTGTCTTGCTTGGTAGTTTGGGTCACTCATTATTTTCTATCAGTCGATAATTTCACCAAAAAATGGTCACCATTTGATGCTATGTAAGAATAACCATGGGCTTTATACTGCAGATAACAACTGTTCAGTTCTGCTCAACATTTGATTTCCCTCATTTACCATGCACTAGGAATAGAATATTATGCAAAAGCAGACAGAATCCTGTTCCCACTGAGCTTATACTGAAATAGGCATTAATCAACTATTCACAAGTTAATAATCAATCCCTCATACAAATGTAAAACAGTAATTACTGATACTATGGAAAAGATATGTATGGTACTCTGAAAGGATTCTAACCTGTCCTGGCATGAATTAATTAATTTCCTTAGGAAATTAAACTTGAGCTGGGGTCTGAAGGAGGAACAGGAAGAGGGACCAAGAGTCTGCACAAAGACCCTGTGGTGTTTGGGGGGAAAGTGAGTAGAAATGACTGAAGGGAGACCAGTGAGATCAAGAGAGGCAAGGGATGGTGGGATATAAGTTTTATTAGGATGATGACAGGCCATCAAAGAACTTATGAAAACAGTAACAGAAGCTGGCTGGAATTCTAAGTAGATCAATTCCTCTTTCTTCCCAATAACTGATGTTGATTTCTGTGCTACATTAATACCCTTTCCTCAATGGATGATAATGTCGCTGCATACACATTTAGCAAAACCAAAGGCTCATGTGGTTTAACACTGGTCTACATCATCATAAAGCTAATTAGATTTATCTGATAGTTACAAAAAAAGTACTATGTCTCATTAACTAGCAGCAACAACACAGTAAGAAGTAGTTGCAGAATAACAGGAGCAGTGGTTATTAGTCATGAAAGGGGTGCAAAAAAAAAAATGTTACTTTGGGTATATTTTCTGTATCTCAATTCCTTGACTTTCACTCAAAATGCCAATAAAGGAAACTGCCTATACTGCCGGTTGACTTGAGGCCACTCATCAAAAATGACTGTCTACTGTGTGGCCTGTCCCTAGATCCTGGCACCAAAGATGTAAGTTATGTGATCCAAGTGGACCCATTTGATGCTCCCAAAAGAGTGACAAAGACTCAGAGTTAACAGCACAGCATCCTGTGGCAGCTGTGTAAATGCATGTCCAAGACCCATCTCTGTCCTGGAAGGAACCTGGCATTCTCTTCTGCTGTCCATCTTCCTGGGTCCAAGTCTACTTTCCTACTAAGAATCTCAAAATAACCTCCCCACCATTTTGTGAACTATCTGATGACTTTCCAGTGGATTCTTTCTTCCCTGAAGCTATCAAAGGTCAGTTTTTTTTTTTTCTTTATTTTTTGGTAGCCAAGATTCCTGGCCTCTACAAATGACGCTGTGAGATGGGAGGAAGCAGACAGGAAATACTCCACATCTCATGGAAACGGGATGTATCTTTGGTGTGGATCGTAGGGCCGGACCGACCCTGATGTGCTAAAAGACTTGAGAATTGGGGATCTGAAAACAATTCCACCCAAGTTTCATGAAACAATAAAGTACAGTATCTCGAGCCAGAGCTTTGTTTCAGTCACAAAGATCAAGACGACTCTGGCACCTATACCTCCTCAAGCCTGAGTTACCAAATAGTAACCCCATCCCTAGGCCTTCAAACCAATGCACCTCTCCCCTTCCCGCCTCCTGACCTTGCAAGCCCACTCCCCTCACCTGCTGCCACCCAGGCTGCAGGGGAAATGTTCCACAGCACCAAAGAGTGAATTCATCATGAGGTTACTTCTCTAGATGCAAAATTTATTAATGTCTTACTCAGAAAATAAAATTACTCTGATAAACAAAATGGTTTAAGTGGCTGTGTTCATCCAAGGGATCCTTGGAGCTGGCCAAGTATGAGGTAGAAAATTTCAGCATTCAAAAAATAATATTCTTAGATACTAAAAAAAACACCTGATACAGCACTTTCTTTTTTTTTTCTTTAATTTTTATTGTTGGTTGTTCAAAACATTACATAGTTCTTGACATATCATATTTCACACTTTGATTCAAGTGGGTTATGAACTCCCAACATGAGAACAATAAGTGGGAAGGGGAGAGGGGGGCAGGATCTTAAGACAAGGAGCACTGAGAAGAGACCTGAGCTGGCTGCAAGGTTCTCACTCTCCAGAGATAAAGCTACCCTTAAGACTCAAGCCTCCAGCACAAGCAAAAGGCTTCTTTACAAAGAATAGCAACAACAAAGGGCCTTGGAGCTAACATTACAGAGGTATTGAGAGCTCACCTTGGGCCGGCCAGCTGAAGACTGACAATCTAAATTAAATCTTAATATCTCCTGGAGGAAGTTGCAGACACAATAGTTGTTGATACCTGAAAGTCCCAATGAGCCCTGTAGACAGCTGAAGCTGAAGCGGTAGGTAAAAGGAGATCAGTGTCTTTCATGCCTCTTTCCATATAAATAGAACCGGGTACTACATCAAAAACAGTGCTGCATCTGACCGGGGTTGGTTCCAAGACACCCTTTGGATATAAAAATCCATGGAAGCTTAAGTCCCTTACATAAAATGGTGCAGTATTTGCATGAAAACTACACACATAGCCACTTCTATACTCTAGGTTATATCTATATTACTTAAAATATCTAGTACAATAAAAATGCTTTGCAAATAGTTTTTATACTATATTGTGTAGGGAATAGTGACAGGAAAAAAATGTCTGTTTATATATTCAGTACAAACATGACAATTTATCCCCAAGTATTTTCTGTGGTTGGCTGACTCCACGGATATGGAACCCACAGCTACACAAAGTTGACTGTCCTTTAGGAAAAAAAAATTACTAGATTTCTTCCATATACTTTAGAAGACCCCTGAAGGATTTCATAAAACTTTGGATAACTTTATTCCTTCTTAGGGGGCATTTTTATTATGTAATAACTGACAGACATAAAATAATACATGCAACGTTTATGCAAGATACTAAAAAATAATAATAGTAACAATCCTTTAATCCCACACAAAAATGTGAAACAGAACACAACCATAACCACTACAACTTCTTGGGATCCAATCTCAACTGTCGTATTCTTCCTCAGGTGACACACTCTGGAAAAATATTTGGCATTACTTTGAAAGTAATGCCAAATTCATCTACGTGATGGCCTTGCAGTTCTTCTACTAAGACTATGCCCTGGAAAAATTTTTACACATTATGTTCCATGAGATAAGTTCAGAAATTTTAGGAGGGGTCAAGAGTGTAGAATAGAAAAGGTTACCTTCCAAACTGCTCCATTCATAGGACCAGGAAAGTGGACACACAGCTTCTCTTTGAGGTCAGTTTAATACAAACAAACAAAAACACAACATCCTACTGGGATGTAATGTTGGACTCTCAGAATGGCCTAGGAGCTTAGAAGGTTGGATAGAATAAAATAAAGAAAAAAACCACCACTCTAGAAAGCAATATAGAGATTCCTCAGAAACTTGGAATGGAACCACCATTCGACACAGTTATCTCACTCCTCGGTCTATACACATAGTACTTAAAAACAGCATACTACAGTGATGCAGCCATATCAAGGCTTATAGCAGAGCTCAATTCATAACAGCTAAGCTATGAAACCAACCTAGATGCCCTTTAATAGATGAATCAATTAAAAAATTGGTATACATACACAATGGAATATTACTCTATCATTAAAAAAGAATGACTATTACATTTGCCAGAAAATGGGTGAATCTGGAGACTAAGCAAAATAAGCCAATACCCAAAAAAACCAAAGGTTGAATATTCTGTTATGTGGATACTAACATACAAGGGAGTGGAGGGGAATAGAAATTCAGTAGATTAGACAAAGGGGAAGGAAAGGAGGGGGACAGGAAATAGGAAAGACAGTGGGATAAATCTGATTTAACTTTCCTATGTACATTTATGAATATACCATAGTGAATCTCCACATCAGGTACAACTGCAAGACTGGGATCTCAATCAGAAGAAGATGTACTCAATGTTTGTATAAATAAGTCAAAATACACTCTACTGTCATGTACAACTAAAAAGAACAAAAAAGGAAATCTACATGGCCTTACTACATCACTGCCAAAAAAGTGGCACTAGTGTGCACTATACCTGTCAATGATTACAACACATGAAATTTTAGGAAACACTTCTGAATTTTTTTAAAGATTTATTTCTGTCAACAACAAAAATTCCATTTTAACAAAAAACAGAAAACTACTCAAATGGCTAATTAAAGGATGGCCGCTTCATACCACCACAACAGTACAGTCTCCCATTCGTAATGTTTTGCAACAGGAGGGAGAGGGCAATGGACACTCCTGGGGGATGCTGTGCTGGATGCCCAGGTGCCCCTTCCGAAGGAAGACGCCCTGTAAGCCCCGCCGCCCCCGCCCAGGACTGCTCCCAGATGAAGAAAGCCATCTGGCTCCAGCTCAGGACCCCCTGGGAGAGATGACCTGTATCAAGGCCTGGCTAACTCTGTCACCCCACTTGAGGACAACTTCAAAGGGCCACCTTGACTTCAGCTTGAGAGGGTCACAGAGGCCTCTGGTGAGAAGGCAGCAAGGTCCAACTCTCCGGTGCCTAGTCCTGCTCCCTACCATCATCTGAGCCAGTGTGTCTGAGCATTTCACACAGGCCAGAACTGCATTGACATTGTTTCATTTAATCCATACTGTAGTCCATATTAGAAAGATATTATTAGTTCCACTTTATGCATGAGTTTCAGAGAGAGTGGCTAACTTGCCCAGAACGATTCAGCTAAAAAAGGAACTTGGATTCAATGTTGATTATACTAGAAGCATGAAGACAACGATTTTTCTGTGGCCTCTTTGACTAAGCAGAACTTCGTGTGGCTTATATCAGCATGTATTCCTAGAAATAAATAGAACTCTACTTCCTTTAAAATATCGCCCCCCCCCCCCGGTATTAGGGACTGAATTATGGGTTCTCTACCACTGAGCTACCTTCCCTGACCCTTTTAAAATTTTGAGACAGTGTCCCATTAATTTGCTGAGAATGGCCTCAAATTTGTGATCCTCCTGCCTAAGCCTCCAGAGAGATTACAGGTTCGTACCACCATTCTCAGATTAAAATATTCTTGGAGATTATTAACTACTAACTATAGTCACTAACTGTAGTTAGTAATTGTCATTTTACCCAGAATGTTCAAGGTTCTACTATATTATAATAACAGTGGCACAGCATTCAAAATCACTTTCTCAGATTATGATAGGTTTACTTGCTTATGAATATAAATAAGAATTATTTGATTTTTATTAGCTAGTTCTAAGAAATCTGGCTTCATGACTTTCAATCATACTAACTAGGATAGGAGAAAGGTAATAAGCTTCAAATTAGACTATCACTAGTTCTGGGGAAAAGATAACAGTAAATTCCTATTAATCTAATTAAAGGTTTAAAAAAGGTATAATTAACATTAACTATATATCCAAAATGTTGTTTCAACATGAAATCAACACAAATTAAAAAAAAATATTTTACATTCTCATTTTATTATTTATATTAAGCCTTGGAAATCTGGTGTGTATTTTACAAACAGAGAATTTCAATTTGGACCAGTCAGGACCAGTGTTCAATGGTTAGTGACTATAGTATTCGATATCAGAAGTAAAAGGGAAAAAGAACAAAGAGCTAAGAATGAGACTGGAAAATATCCATGACTTCTAACATCCACTCTTTCTCTCTATAGCCAACAAAAGTACCTGACAACTGAGAAGACCCATTAAAGATTTCCCCTCAAATATGGAGCCCATCTCCTTAATCACCTATTTGAATAGGAACAACTTGCAGAATCCCATAGCTACCTTCCACCCCTACCCCCACGCCTACCACGAGGACTCTAACCCATGGTTTTGCACATGCTAGGCATCTGATTACCATGAGCCACATCCCCATCCATTTTTAAATTTTATTTTGAAGACAAAGTCTTGTCAAGTTGCTGAGGCTGGTCTGAAACTTGCAATCTCCCTGCTTCACTCTCCTAAACAGCTGGGATTACAGGTGTGCTCCATTGTTTCTGGTTTACCTTAATCTTAAAATCCCCAGAAAGTCCTAAATCTCTGTCTGTTATGAGCTAAAATGACCTCTTGGCAAATGTATCTAATTTTTTTTTTTTTTAAGTTCTGGGAAAATTCAAGTTTTTAGAGGCTCTGGGCTCCTAATCTGTGGAATACCAGTGCTGGAGAAAATAACCTCTATGGTCCTTCACAGCATCAACATTTTGTGACTACAGGGCAGTCTGATCAGCAGACTGTTTTCCAAAAAGCAACCAAAAATTCATTCAAGTGTTGTTTCGCTTTCTCTGAGAAAAGTATGCAGTCACTTACCTACTGTGGCAAAATGAATAATCACCCCCCACCCCCGCCCAAAAAAAAATTGTCTATGTCCCAATCCCCAATTCAGAAGACTTTATTTTGCTTTATGGACATGTTACCTTTTAAGGCAAAAGGGACTTTGCAGGTATGATTAATTTGGGATCTATGTCTGGGAGATGATCCTGGCTTATCCTAGTGGGCATAATGGAATCACAGGTTTCTTGTGAGGGAGAAGGACAGGAGCAGAGATCAGCAAGAGATATGAGGTCGGCACACTGTGGCTCTGAAGATGAAGAAAGGGGCAGGAGCCAAGGAACACAGAGGGCCTCCAGAAGCTGGAATGGGCAATGAAACAGATTCTCCCCCACAGCCTCCAGAAGGAACACAGCCCCATCCACCCATTTTGGACTTCGGATCCTCAGAACTACAAACTAATATCTTTGTGCTGTTTTAAGACAGCAACTTTTTGATAATTCGATACAGCAGCAACAGGAAACTTATTTGCGAATGTGTCATACGCATGCCATCCACTCTGGGACATCCGTGTGGCTTCTTTACCAGAAACAGGTGTATTGAATTCACACCATCTTCCCATTTCATTAGGACTGGCAGGTTTTATGTTCTTATATAAGAGATTAACAACATATGAGACACAAACTTCAATGAAAAAAAAAGCATTAGCTTTTTCTAGAAAATGTGACACTTGAAATTACCATTAATGAAGAACATGTTAATATCATTAGATTTGGAAGCATCTGAAGACCAAAAGAAACCCTGTTCAACCAGGATCCAGAGGAAATTGTTACCTGGTATGGCAGAGGGACAGTTTTTTGTCAACCAAAATCCCTTCTTCCTTTTCAAGGTGCAGGTTTGTTCCTGGGAACATTGGAGGCTATTTCTCAGCATCACTTTCAGCTAGATTCCTGCCAATGGAGCCTGGGTAGAGGGAACATGGGCCACTTCTGGTCAAGTTTTTTTAAGAACCAGTGTTGCACCTCCACATGCTCTTTTTTTATATTACACAGGGAAAAATTAAGAAGCCTCTTGGGAAGAGTGAAACAGCACAATGGAAAGAGACTATCATGTTTTTGCATGGAAAAACCACTCCTTGTTCATCAGGAAGGTCTGCCTTGGGTGACTGGACCAAGACTACGGCTCTACTGTACTATTTGAGGTGATTTGCTGCACAATGTAGCCTACCAGGCTGATGTGACTAGTTGCAGTTAGGAAACAGGACCAGACATTTGCTCTTTACTTCCATGGTGACAACTCTTCACCATGTGGCCGAGACTGCAGGTCTATACTTAAGCAGCTGATCATCTCTACTGACTTAACCAAATGCTCTATATGAAGAAGACTTTCTTTAGAAAATATTTTCTGAGTATCTGTAATTCCAGGCAAAGATTTCAGGTAAGCACTAAATTTACCAGCATGTGAAGATAAGAGAACATTTTTAAAAATTTTTCAAATGCTGTTAAGACAATCACAGACTTTCAGATAGGTGTTTGCTGGGATATAGAATGGATGGCTAGGAAGATAGAAAACAAGTAATATGTGGAGTTTTAATTGTTTCCATTATTTAAACCAAAGTTCATTAGGGTTCTTCCCAGTAATACAAGTTATAATGAAGCTCTTAAAAAACAAATATCAAGCCACACATGTGCTGGTATTTCTTCCCTTTTTAACTAAGCCCATTTGTAAATGGGCTTTTTATTATTCATATATAAAAATTTTGCCATAAGCAGTGAGTTAACAATACAATTCCTGGAACAATTGATAATATAAGGCTTCTTCATTTGCAAAGGCAATGAGAGATGCCTTTGCAAACCCAACATCATTTTCGTAGGCTACAAATTAAAGAAATGGGACCTGAAAATACCAAACCTTTTTGAGGGTGCTCACATTAACATTAAACATAATGTACTTTTTGAAAACCAAAACCAGAGAATAATGCAGCAACTTTTGTTCTCCTTTGAAAACAAATTTCTTAATCACTTAATTAGATATAACTTAAAAGGAGCACAGGGTCCAAGAATTTATTATAGAGTCTGCTAGAAATATATTTTATATATTCTCATGAATGAGTCATCACATATATTTTTGTTAATAACTGGAAAAATGATATATTTTCTAGAATATATACAGATATGTATTTTTTTTCCAGACTAAATTTTTAAAGATATAAAGCACCACTTAGTGTGAATGTTTTAGAGGTTCCCGGCCACAGCTGTCACCTTAAACTCTCCTGCTATACTTCTAATAACCAGCTATGTTTGAGGAAGCCAGCATTTTGCTTTAAGAGCTAAGACTAAGCAGAAACAAAATGTAGATATTTAGCAAGACTTCTACAGGCCTGCAGGAAGGAAGAACATATTCTAAGCATTTGTTTAGTCAATAAATTTATAACTTTATCATCAGTTATCTGTGCATAAATTATATGATCTCAGGGGAATAAACAGTTAAAGAAATTCCATTTTGTACAACAAGAATGTTTAAAAGTTCCTCTCTCAATTAAAACACACTCTAACAAAAAGAAGAAGAAAAAAAAAAAAAAAAAAAAAAAACCCAAGTCAGATACAGAACACAATGCAGTTTAGTTTCCATTTAAGAGGAAAACGAGTCAGGCATGGTAGCTCACATTTGGAAGCCCAGCTACTCAAAAGGCTGAGTCAGAAGGATTGCAAGTTCAAGGCCAGCCTTGATAATTTAGGAGACCCTATCTCAAAATAAAATAAAAAATAAAGAGTGGGGAAGGAGCTGGGGATGTAGCTCATGGTAGTAGAGTGCCCCAGGATTCAATCTCCAGTAGAAGAAAAAAGAGGAAAATGAATCACCAGGGTTTAATAATTTGCCCAAGGCTTCAAAGCCGAATAGGAACAGAAGACCCCAAGACACCATACATTCAAATCACGCTGAAGACCAGTATACACGCTGCACCCTGTTTCCTCATCTTCTCTTTCCTCCCTTCAGCCTCGCTCTATGGAAAGGGGACACACTGAGATTCTGAACCTCTGAGTGAAGGTAACAGAATGCAACTCTCCTGCTATAACACCTGGAAGAGTCATTTCACAGCTCCAGGCCTATTTATTCACCTGTTTAGAAGTTATGACCCCTGCAGTCCTGAAAATTTAAAGCTCTACAGTTTCATAAAACAATATAGTAACTGAAGATTTTTTTTGGCGGGGGAGGGTCATGGGAAATGATATATCTTGATATATATATTGGCATAAATAATTTCAATGATCAAACAAGTTTCATTCAGCTTGCTACAAATTTTAAACCCATAGATAGTTACATATTAAGAAGGACAAAACAGTATCATAGTCATCATTAATAGCTAGCTGGGCAAGGTAGTGCTCCCCTGTAATCCCAGCACCTTGGGAGGCTGAGGCAGGAGTACCAAGAGTTCAAAACCAGCCTCAGCAACTCAGTGAGACCAGGTCGACAAAATGTAAAAAAGGGCTGGGGATGTGGCTCAGTGGTTAAGATTCCCTGGGTTCAACCCCTGGTATCACAAAAAAAGAAAGAATATAGCTGATGATTTGTATTAACAAAAAAGTGTACATGCTAATCTCATCACATAAGTGAAATCCTTCATTGGAGAGGAAAAATAAACATTGATTCCTAATAATGCAAGACAAATAGGTTCCAAGGTGAATTTTTTTCCAAATGTGCTAAGTTTATTAATATTTGGAGTTTTACTTTAAGTGGATATTTATTTTAAAATGAAATTATTCACCAATTTCAAGAGCTTTACAACTGCTTAGCCAT
Source organism: Callospermophilus lateralis (assembly GCF_048772815.1). Classification (NCBI taxonomy): domain Eukaryota; kingdom Metazoa; phylum Chordata; class Mammalia; order Rodentia; family Sciuridae; genus Callospermophilus; species Callospermophilus lateralis. The sequence continues at coordinate 16,775,564 of NC_135308.1, read as the reverse complement.
CAGCTCTCCCTGGTGTAAAAACTTACAAAGTAAAGACTGATGGACAACATGTCATCTTAGCCTTTTTCAACCTGACAAACAAAAACATGAAAATGTCACTGGTGTGAAATACTGTGTTCAGAGGACTGTTTATAGCTCTTGGGACTTTGTCTACAAACTATGTGAAAATTAAGTAATGTTCTGTAAAAGAACTGAAAACAAAACCAAAAACAAAACCCCTTAAGATTCCATTAGTGTTAACATTTTAACATCTTCTCAAGGCAGAGATGTTTCCAAGGAATCGATGGGCTATCTTAAAACCATGATGCCTGATGTTCACTGACACCAGGTACCACACTGATAATCAATTCACTAATCTATACAGTAAGGCTGAAACAGTCCACTTGTAACCAAAAGTTCTTTCTTCATGTTTAAGATCATCTTGAAGGAACTATTTGTAACTCTGGCAGATTCACATTTTCCCTGGTAACTTCAAAACATGATCTGATTAGTTAAATAAATTGTATTGCAGCAAGACAGTACAGTCATTAAGATGATGGGTTGGCAGATGAGCCATTATTGGGCTATTTATTGGTGCTAAGTTTCAGTTTCCAGTTCTGTAAACCAGGAAAGTACCGTGTCTGTGCAGAATGTGCATAAAACCTACCTAAGGAGTTGTTCTGAGAATTACAAGACAAGAAAAATCACGTAAAATGTTACTTTCATGGTTTACCTTACATCTGGTACCTTAAGAGGCAATCTTTACAAGTCGCCTGTCATTGCCAGGCCATCTTCATATTCTCCCTAAATGTCTTTCTCCACCTCTTTCTGATGTTTTTGTAAGAAATCCTGCCAGCAGAAACTCTCTATTTGCAAGTGTCAAAGCTAAAAGAGAGGTCCTGTAGTTCTCTAGTACTGGAATTGCCTTAAAATGAAGCCCCCGCCCCCAACCCAGTGCCTGTACTCTCACTGGTCTGTTGTGGGGGCCTGGGGGTTTGAGCCACTCCAGGAAGGAACGTACAGCACAGACCAGGTAGCACAGTAGAACTTTCATTCAAGTACACTGTTTCTAAGAGTGAAGGTCAGAGACCAATGTGCAAAGAAACCTGTAACTACAGAACCAAGCCAGCTCGGAAGGGTCTACTGAGAATGATCAAAGCTAGTAGGATAGGGAGAGGGAGCATAGGAGGAATAGACCAACTCTAGATAGGGAAGAGGGGTGGAAGGTGAAGGGAGGGGGCATGGGTTAGTAATGATGATGGAATGTGATGATCATTATTATCCAAAGTACATGTATGAAGACATGAATTGGTGTGAATATACTTTGTATACAACCAGAGATATAAAAAATTGTGCTCTATATGTGGAATAAGAATTGTAATGCATTCCACTGTCATATAAATTTTTAAAAAATGTAAAATAAAAAAGCTATTATTTCCTCCAAGATATTTAAAGGTTGTGATGAAGCACTTTCATAAGACTGAAGTATCTCTCCTTTAGTTCTTCATTAGCACCACACGATATGGACTTTGAGGGGACTGGGCATTTTCAAGGAGAAGTTTAAAACAACCTTTTCCAACTAGAATTGTCCCATTTTGCTGGTATAAATAATCAGCCACAGAAAACAGACCCCCAGAGAATTCCTTTAGAAATGATTTTAGTTAAAATAACATGAACCAACTTCAGCAGAAGACTACTTGATTATAGAACAATGGACAGTATTTCTAAGAAGACAGTTGCTGACCTTCAGTTTTCTTTACAAAGAGTAAAATAACATCAATACGTTTCTAATGAGAATAAATCACACTGAACCTAAAAGTTGATAAGCAGTCCTGGCATTTGAAAACTGCTGAAACAGAAATGAATGTGACAGAATTACCAAGCTACCATTTTCAGAATTTGGCCTGATGTATACTGGCAATAAATTTCACAATAATCAAAGTGCTTTTAACCCTGAAATTACTGTAGTATCAACAATTTGATCCTAAAACAGTGGCAATGATTTCAAAAAGCAGCTGATTTATTAAAAAAAAAAAAAAAGTTCCTGGCAGATAAGATATAAGATCTAAAAAAGATGCCAAAAGATGAAGAAGGACTACAGCAAGGCATAATGTACCAAAATGCTGCTTCACAACAGAAAACAGATAAATTTCTGTCTTTTCTTCAAACACTAGTACTCCTGAGATCATTTAGGAAGGAAGAAGGAAAAATGGCACACCTTCATCCAGCACCTACTTTACTGCCAATGACAAAGATGTACTATGTGATGGGCATGTTTTCTTACGGGACTCTAAATGAAGAAGATCAGTTCTGGGAAGAAAAACATCAATAGTGGGAACCTTGAACACTGAGTGTAAAGGAGAACAGGGAAGCCAATGCTTCCTGCTGTTTCTCTGAGTTTCCACTCAGTCCTACTAAGGGAAAGAGGTACCTCCTAGCTAATGCTTCTGTGCTCTTCCTTCTACCCTTCAAATTGTCTTATGAATGCAAGATAGCTATTCATAATAATATCTTCACCCTGTTTAAGATTCAAAAGCATAAAAAAGTAGCATACATAAAATTAAAAGGCAAACCAGGAAAAAACATAAGCATATATGACAGGGTATGAAATAATGCTCAAATCCTTAATAAAGATTTTTTTAAAGATTAGATCTTTTCATGAATTAAGTCTGCATTATTTATGTAAAAAATTAGAATATAAGCATCCCAATTTTTAAAAAACTGGAAAAAAGTAATATATAGGCAATTCCAAAATGAAGAAACATGAATTTCAATAAACATCATGAAAGTCAAAATTAGTCAGTACAAAACATGCAAATTTGGGCTGCAGTTGCTAGAAGTAGAAGAGCCCCTATTTAGTATGCAGGAGTCCTTCTCCCCAGTGCAAAACAAATTCAAATTGTGACCACCTGTCAACTGGCCTTTCTGGAGAACGATTTTGTAATACAAATAAGAAGCACTAAAATATATGCATGATCCCTTTGACTCAGTAATTCCTGAGGAAATGGGAAAAAAAATGTTTAAATGGTTAATTTTAAACAACTGTAAAAACTAGCAAAAAATGAAATGAATAAAAACTTCTTCCAATGGAAGACTGGTTAAGCAACTTATAGCCTATATAATGGAAGACAGTACAAGCATTAAAATTCTGCAGAAACATTGATATGCAAAGATTTTTTAAATATACTAATTGACAAAAAACAAACACTTAAATATGTGTTTATACCTGTATAGTAAAAGTCTTAAGGGACTCAACATATGCTATATTTGGATGATTCTTCTTTGGGAGAGGGGGAATGTATTTTGCTTATGGAAGGAAAGGAGCATTCATGAGCAAGAAAGGGCAATGTGGCTGCTGTGCTACTGTATGCAAACCCATATTTTGTGTGTGAAGAAAGAACATTTGTCATCAAGACTATCATAAATTGTATTATTTCCCACAACTATCTCCTATACGCTCTATTTCCTAGGTTTCCAGTGAGAACAATCTTAGAACTTTCCCCCAATGATGTTGGCCAGTGCCAACTAACATGCTTTGGGCCAATGGTTATGAGAAAATATGACCCACATCACATCCAGCCGAGCTCTCTGCCTTTCGGGCTCTCCCTTCTACCACAAGAATGAGGCTGTGCCCAGACACAGCCCTCCTTCAAGATGGCTCTGAACAGACAACTGGGAGCAGAGCAGGGCTATACCATCTCCACAGTCACCAACAAGTAATCAAAGAGGGAAATACATTTAAGCAATTGAGATTGGGGGTGTTCTTTGTTGCAGAAAAATGGTGTTTAATACACAGAATACAATGCGATTTCTGAAAGATGTTATGGAAGAATTTTTTTTCTCATATTTGGCTCATCTATAGTTTCTAACTTTTCTATTATAACTATGTATTATATAAGCACACAGTGGTTCAAAAAAAGAAGTATAGCTTAACCATAAAAGGAACTGACACTAACTTGACTGAATGTTATAATATCTAAAGAAATACTCATTGCTAGTTATCTGTCCATCAAAGAGCTACAGAAGAGCCCTACAGAAGAGCCCTACAAAAGAGCCCTGGAAGTGCCCATGTGTGCAGAGTCAAGGGTAGAAACAGCCTTGATATATTTTTGATCCAACTGGCCATCTCCCTGCATGGAGATACAGAGCTGTACCTGAGGGGCTCTCAGGTCTGTGGCCCAGAGGCAAACGCCTCTCCACTGAACTGGCTGTGGAACTGCCTTAGCTCAATGACATGAACCAACTCCTCTCACTCCTTTGTCTTGGATGCCATGTCAGTTAAGCAAATACATGAGTGTTATATGATTTCCTAGTAGTTTCACCTATTGGTAAAGAATGTACTGGCTACATAACTGAAATAAATTTTACCTAAGTTTAACAAATTGTCACTTAGATTTTTTAGAAGAAAAAGGAAGGAACGAGTTTACAAAGATTCTTGATTGACTTAAATTCTTATTCAGAATTTCCCATAGTTATTCTATCTAAATTTGATTTCTACTACTCTCCATTTTCAATTCCATATTCCAGTGATGCTTATCTTTTTAGTTGCCACCCCCATACATATCACACACTCATTTTCTCATTTTGTTGTTTCTTCCCCAGATTCCTTTCTGCCCATCTAAATCCTACCTGTCCTTCAAAAAAGCTCACCCTCCAACCCTTGCCAGAAAGCCTACCCTTCACCTAACTACAACAGCACCACCCATTTATACTGTTCTGCTCATGTGTCAAGTGTAGGACACTCTTCTCTTCCAGAGACCACAAGCTCCTTGAAACCTTCTATATTCCCAACAGCAACAGGTGAGCTGAAGATATTAAAAAAAACATTTGTGGAATTAGCTTCTGACCAAATTCGTGGCAGTTTGGGGGCAGGGTTTATTCTGCTTACCTTGGCAGACTGGCGGTGTGGGATTTATGGCTGGCAGCCCCCCAACAAACACACTACTACTACTGCCAGGCAGAATTCCGGATACTTTTTAATGAATTATCTCATAAAAACAGAAAGTACAAGACCAAGAGATAGATGTTATCATCACTCCCATGTTCCAGTTGAGACAGCAAGTCTCAGATGATTAATAACATTCCTGAGGTCAGAAGTGGTACAACTAAGATTCGCAGCCCAGGTTTATTGCCTCCTGCTCATTTCAGCTCATTTATGAGACTCACCAGAACTGTAACAAAACAGATAAAAATAATACTCTTCCCCAAAAGAGTCCAGTGTGAGATTGGAAAGTTTGGGGTGGGAAGACAGACCCTGAAGGGCACACTTGAACAAACAGTCTGTCTTCTGTGGACAGCAGGTCACAGTGCAGTATTCATTGGACTGAATAGGACAGGAAAGTTTCAGGCCAGAATTAACTGTGCAGGGCATCAGAGGAGAGAACAGGCATCGCCACCTACATTCACCTTCTCTGCTCTTATCCCAGGTAACAAAAACCTGCTTCTAAAGACAAGCTGACCAATCACGTAGAGAATATTTATTCCCCATCTTGGCAGAGGTGCCCAGCCTAACCCTGGAGGTTGGAAGGTTGTGGGGGAATTGTGTGCAACTGACAGCTTCAGTGGGGCTTACTTTCATCCTCAGACTTACTCTTTCTTATACACACACACACACACACACACACACACACACACACACACAACACGGAGAAAATGATAGTAATACACTCCTTTCTCATACTTGGGGCTGTAATTCTAATGGGCAGTTCCTCTAAGCTGTTCTGAAAGGCCTTGTGTGGTCAAGTATCTGACCATGGGAGAGATCTGTTGCTCCTTCCCCACTTTCCACCCATGTGAATTCAGAACATAGCACCACAAATCAGGTCTAAGTCCAGGGCTTCAAAACATACTAAGGTAAATATCCCTACCGGGGAATTTCTAGCCTTTGATCTGAGTCATCCCTCTGGGGAGAGCCATCACTAGTGAAGTACAGACCATACAACTGTCCCTCTGTGTTTTTCAAAAGTTTTACTGCACCCTTCATAAGTAAGAACATTTTTATCATGACCCCATACATATAAGACACACCTATATATCTCAATCAAGTTTCTAAGATTAATACTTAACTTTTCCTGGGTGCAGTATACTTTCTTTTCAACTCCATTTTAGTAAAAGAAACACTAGTCAACAAGTACTAAGTTATGATCCACTGATGGGTCACAATCTACAATCTAAAAAGCATTGGTCTAGATCGAGTAGATCTAATAATTGCTTTAGTGCTGTATCCATATATTTGCTTATTGTCCATCAATAAATTCTAACCCTTTAAGGGAAGACAATATTTTGCTATTCTTTGAATTATGTTAATTCAGATGGTTCAACAAAGGTAAGTGCTCCATATACTCTCTGGCTTGTAAGTTGACAGTAATTTTAGAATGCAATTTATTTCTAGATAGCAGAAGGCTTTGGACTTCGTCTCATGTGCTAAATATAACAGAATTTTTTAAAATGAAAGATCATTTTAAAGTATCTCTCAAACACAGGTATTAATGCTCTGCTTCAGCTATTACAGTCCAGGGCAGGAAGAGCAACCACCACTCGCCCTGCTGCTCTGACCCCCTCTTATTACTAATAATACTGCTCCTTTACTAAACCCCATTGCAGCCTTCAGTTTCTTCCTCTTTCAACTTCCAGGCAGCTACCAAAACTAGACCTGCTGTGTAAATTCATTTGGCAAGTATTTACTTAGAGTGTGCCAGGCATTGCTCTAGGTAGGGACAGGCACAGGGGGAAAAAATGCAAATACCTCCCCTCATAGAACTTAAATTTTAGTAAGAGAGGCAGCCAACAAATGATTAAGCAAATTGGCACTCATAATTCCAGGCAGCTTCATTCAAAGTGCTTTAAATAACAAAGGAAGGAGAGAAGGACAGAGTGTGATGGTGGAGGGGGCCAAGAGCTACTTCAGAGTGGGCAGGCTAGACACATGGATTGGTTGGGGTACTCATACAGAGAACAGAATCTGTTCAGCTAGCTTTGGAAGATCTACCAGGTGTTAAACAGTTGACAGATTGCTGGAAAGACTGAAGAAAAGTCAAGGTTAAATGCCCAAGAAACACTCCCAGAGATATACTTGCCTCCTCCAGGCACATGTCTGTCTTATACACCTCACAGTTGTGCCTGAGACACTGGAACTCCAGCAGCAAAAGAGGGCTTTTACCTGTCCAGGTTCTTCAGGGGAACAGATCCCTGTAAGAAAAGGTGTGCCCGAGCAGGCCCCTGCCTGATGAAGGGGAGTCAGAGAAAGGAAGTATTCCAGGTGGGCAGAACAACAGAAAGGCGGGCAGTAGAAATGAGCCAGTATAGCCACAGTGGCATGGAGGCCAGGACAGCTGAAGCTTGAGCAGCAAGAGGGAATCTGGTAAGCCATGAATGAGGCTGGGAATGTGGCCAGAGGCCAGCTCACCCAAGCCCGTGGGCCTTGAGAGGAGTGGCGTTTCTGAGTATGAAAAGAAGTTAAAGAGGTGACACTACTTCTGCATTCTCCATGCCTGATCTAAGTCCATGGCTTAAAAACATTCACACGGCTTTTAAATGGCTAAGTTGATCTTACACAGAAGTATACCTTTTAAGTATACTTTTAGAATGGGAAGAAAAGCCTACAAGGCAATATTTCTCAATGTGTATGTCTCACAGACACAGAGCAATGTGGTTAATCAAGGATGCACCTTTAAAAAAAGAACCCATATCTCCAAACTTAGAAAATCTGTTTTTTCACACACGAAAACACATTCCTACAAAGGAACAAAAATGAAAAGTAGCACTTAAATCATCTTAGAGGGGTCCCAATATCAAGAAGACTTGTTTCTTTCTCCAATATACAATTTAAAGACAAAACAAGAAGATGGAATAAAAATAAAATCGCCAAAGTGAACTGTTATTTTTAATTTTCCCACCAACTTCCCATTCACAGTGGGCCTACTTTTGAACACAATTGAACCATTTAAAAGAATATGTCAAATTTAAAACAGATTAGCAGGGAGAACTATTTATGAGTACATGCCCAGTTTGGCCACCGTTCACTCTGCCAGGACCATCTATTACTGGTTTGAGGTCATCTGAATAACTGTGGTTTGAATGTACTGTTTATGCTTTTCTTTTTTACAATATTGTTTTACATTTCTGAGCCCAAACACATTTTGCTCAGATTTTTAAAACAGGATGAAGAAACAAGGGGGGGTGGGGGGAATCAGTTTTAAACACATTTGCATATATATGCTATTTTATGCATTTGTATGTTGACTTTAATTTCTTTTACCTTCTCCAAAGCAGCCACAATATTGATTTGATGAAGGGCCATTTTAAGAGTGTCAGAATAAAAATAAAACAAAACCCCCAAACATTATTTTTTTCCACACATATATTAAATCTGAACTAATCATTCTGTTTTTATTTCATAAACTTTCACCTGTTCAAAGTTCCCCATGTGCAATAAATTAGCAGAGGCAAGATCAGGAAGATTAAAAAAAAAATTTTTTTTTAAATTGTCCCATGGGGTTAGACTAAATGTCAAAGATGACCCTGAAGGATCCACTGTAGCCAGCCTTCAAATGGCACCCAGTGAGCTCTGCCTCTGGGGTCCACAGGCTCATGCCTCCCCTCCCATTTCTGTCTAAGGGTTTAACAGACTTTCTCCAAGTACTTCAGTATGGGAAGGGGATTTATTTCACAGCTGCTTCAGGATGCACCTTCCATGGTGAGCTCTGACTGTACCCTCTCTCTCGCTGCTGGACCTACCCTTTTGAGGTTAGCACTGATGATAATCATCAATTACACTCAAACAGCCTTTTATTTCAGTCATTGTTCCACAGGTCCACTTTCACTCACCTAGAATCCTAAAGCAGTATTTAACGCTTTTTTCCCTGTTACCGTTACATGCTCAGATTACCTTTTCCCCCCACAAGGAATCATAGAGAATTTATCACTTTAGTATGCTATTGTGCATGTGTTGGTTTTGGTTCATTCTTAAGGGCAAGTGGAGGCAAAGGGAGGGAAGAAAGATACTTTAGATTTATACAAAAAATGGACTAGAAGGAAATATTCAAAACATGGATTACCTCTGAGCTACAGGAATGCTGGTACATTTTTAGCACTTTAAAGGTTTGCTAAAATAAATGCTTAATACATGTTTTAAAAGATATAACAAAAGCACTTATTTTATTTATTTAGAAACAGCCTCACTACATTGCACAGCAGGCCTTGAATTCCTGGGCTCAGCAATCCTTTCACCTCAGCCTCTGGAGCAGCTGGTACTACAAGCATGTGCCACCACAACTAGTTATCTTAGGATAAAATGTCTTAACAGAAAGCAAATATGACTACCACACATATTCAAGTACTTGCTGTGCTTTTGAGAAGCTTTTCTAAGACCTGAAATGGCATATTATCTGAAGTAAAAGCCCTAAGAACCCTCAGAAGACAGCATATGGTGAGAGAAAAACAAGGTGACAAGAGAATGAAGTAGAAAGTCAGGAAAATTTCCTAATGCAGGATAGAATAAAAGTAAAGGGATTTTGTGAAAACAAAACAAAGTACAACAACAAAAAACTAAACTAAACTAAAATGAAAAATCAATCTAAAAGAGGAGGCAAGTTAGGTCTGCAGAGTTCAACACGGGTTCAGACTGTGCAAAACAGATGTCACAGAACTCAAGACGCCACCTGCCTGCCACAAATATCTGTAAAACTGTCAGGCAGCTGATGTCAAGATGTTGTGAGAATAAAGGATTAAAGCGTGTCAGTGATAACAGTTATCCCAGATCAGGAGGACAAGGCTCAAATGAAAGAGCTAAGGAAGTAGAAAATTAGGTGGCTGGGGTTCCCAATAGCCCAGCAGCCTGCTTCAGAAGCATGCTGCTCTGTGCTGGCTGATAAACAGGTTTCTAGAAGGCACCCTGGAAGAATGGGAGGAGGGCACTCCACCGAGACTGTCAAGTACAAAGTCTGATGTGCAGCACCAAGCTGCTTCTAACCAGGACATATTTTGACTTTGACTACTTTATGAAAATTTGAAAATCTGAATTGAGTTTCTGCTTGGACAAACTACTAAATTCAGAACTTAGTCCATATTTCAGAACTCCAGAGGTTAAAAAAAAAAAGAAATTTTCAAGCCATATGAGCAACAATGGTGAAAGTAAAAGGATAAGTCAAATATATCTTTTTTATTACGTGGTACTGGTTATCTTGTTTTAAAACAACATGCTCATTTTATATAAAACTAACAAAATGTATATACAGAATCTCATTTGGATAAGACTTATGGACACGTCCAACTTTGAGAAGGTCTGATTTGATTGTTCTGGGTTATTTTATTCCTAATGCTAAAATTGCCCATTTTTTATTATTTTAGGATTAGTTTCATTTAACCACAATAGTTTTTTTTTTTTTTTTTTTTTTTAGGAATACAGCAAATTCGATATGTTTTGTTTGTCAAAGACTTAAGATAACAGGTAAAAAAAGTATTTTGTATATTATGAACTATATACTAATAAGGATTAAATAATGCAAATCTTACTTCTTCTGTTGTAGTGAGAAAAGTATATTTCTCTCATAGAAATCAGAAAGGAAAAGATACATTCTTGATCTCCATGCCCCAAAGTGTAAAATAGGAACCCACAGGAAATCATGGCAATCCCATTATGACCAGCTTCATATTAAGAATTACTACCATTATCCACTATATGGGGAACTCACATATGCAGAAAAAACCTTCAGACATAATCCCTGAAGGAAGAAAAGTAGGATAGAAAATTCGACATAAACTCAAAGCTCCTGCTTTGGATACAAAACATAACCATATTTTGTTGAAGTGGAATTGAAGCGCATGGGTACATTCCAATCATTCCTACCAGTGTGAACCACTAGATGTTTTCTGGACTACATGTTTTGGCACATTTGCATTCTATGAGCCTCTGAAGATGACTCTTTGGGTACTCAATACATTTTAATAAAATATCCAGGAAAATAGTACCATTTTATTATGTAAAAAGGCAAGTAATATAAGAAACACTTTTAAAAAATCCCAAAGCTCCACATATCCCTAAACTACCTGCAATTATATGTGTTTACAGCAATTAACACCTGGCAAGAATCAGAAGCTCTTGAATACAATTGAAATAAAAAATATACACACAAAGTGACCACAAAGTGACCAAAAAGTGAAATGAAAGCAAAAGATTCTTAAGAACATACTGAATTTGCCAGTAAGATTAAAAGAAAAAGCCAGTCTTTACCACAGAATTCTCCTCCCTGCCTGGCCACCCCCACAGTGCTCTGCAGATGGCACGCAGTCCCTGCCGCAGGAGTGCAGATGCACTCGCTCGGTGCATTTTAAACACACACATAATTACAAAGACCCAAGTCTTGGGGAAAAAAAAAATGCAGTTAAAAGGTCACTTTCAAAAACAGCACCTCATTGTTAATGGTGATGTTCTAAAGGTTTTAATTTTTCTAATTATGTATCACTCTTCCCCAAACCCCCAAATTTAGGGAAACCAAAATGATCCTGTATTTAAAAAGAAAGCATGAAGATAGAAATATTCCTCCTGAGGGTAGAGGCTTCATCTGCCATTGAGGATAAGGAGTTTAAATCACAGTGTACGATTTTCTTGGGACAAGAAGGCTTTGCAGCAGAGCTCTTCGTCCATATCCCACTGGAAGCAAAAGTCCTCTCACCTTGAGAGCCGGGATGAGGCTCCATTGCCATCTGTCCTGAAGGATGCCCCTCAGCACTCCATCAGCTGGCAAAATGAGGTGTGCTTACATTTCTGATGCCGTTTTGTCAATTAATCTTAATGGTTTCTCTTTAAGGATCAATTATTTCTGGAAAAAAGATCTACCACAGTTCTGACAGGCTTCCCAGGAGACTGGAAGGAACTGGTGCTATTTGAAAATATTCTCCTTGAGATAAGCTTAGAAATGTCTGTCTGGATGAAGGAGCCCTGCTCTAGCTCACTAGGACTAACACACAGGACCAGAGACTACAGTGTTCATCCTTCCGTTTCCCCTCCAAACTTCTGTGGCATGGGTAGGACCCCAGAAACCTAGAAGTTTGACATTCAGTGAGGCAATAATAGAATGTCTCATTTTATACATGAAGGTGATGCCGTGGGAGATTAGGCAGCGCGCCCAGGGCCAGAACTAGGTGTCCAGGGAACCTCCTGGTCTTTTGTCTCCTACTCCAGGAATCACCCTGCATAAATAGATATCATTTTGGAAAAACAAGTCCTATCTTTATACAGAGCAGGAGGGAGGCATTTAATTTACTAGAGCAACTATTTATTAAATGGCTCCCTAGACAAAGACTCATCACACTTCTTCACCCAATAAAATCCAGCCCATAGACAACCGCAGTCAGTGTTTAGTCTATTGAAATCAAAAGATGCTGCAATTAGAAGTCAGCTTTTTAAAAGTCTACAAGTCACCCAACAGCGGCACACACATTATTCCCACTGAAGGGACAAAGATTTTAAGTAGGTCACAAATAGTAACGCCATGTAATTTAAAGTGTGATGACTAACAACACATTTTAAAACGGAAGCCGATTTATTGTTATAATTTCTAAACTAGTGCAGACGGAGACTTTGGTTTTGGGTTTTTTTTTTTTTTTTTAACAGTATAAATTTTATTTCAACTCCCCTTTCTCCCAGAAGCAGTATTGAACTTAAATGTCTACTAGATCAGTGGGTGGAAGATCAAAGAACATTTTTAAAATTTTAACTTTACTACCCACAAGGACGTGGGAGTAATATGTCAGTGGGACTAAAATGTATGTGACAGAGTCTTAGAGATTCCCCAACTCGACAGGAGCAGGATGTTCCCTCTTTTAAAGCAGCAACACTCACCCTAACCTTTGGTTGGTCTGCTTTTTAGAGCTGACAAAGACAATAAAGGAGTTAAACCACAATCTAAAAATGTACCTGTTCTTGTGTGTTGTGTTTCCTGCACAGGCAAAATCCCTCAACACAGGTGATAATCTCAATATATACGTGTTTCAAGTGTTTCTCATCAGCTGGGTAATACATGAACCACAACAGGGATAAGCTTATCTTTTGAAAATGGATAAATAGTAAGTTTCTCTCCATTTCCTCTCCCCTATACGTACTGAAATAAAATCTATAAAAATAGACATCAATCTCATTCCCAAAGCCTAAAGTCAAGGAAGAGGAAGTAGCAGCAATCCAGGATGGGCCAAGAAAGGCATATTGACCTTCTTTGTCCCAGGACACTCTCCAGCGATCTCTGCCCAGTGCCACAGCTTCTCGGTAACCAAACACAACTCTGCAACCTGAACTCGGGTCTGCCATCCCTACTCACCATCGGCCATGTTCCCACCCATCTCCCATATTCTGCCATCTTCTAACCCCTACCTCGTTACCAGAGGCATCCCTCCACTATCCACATCATCTCTCTCTAATGCTCATCCATTTCCATTGCCCCCAAAAAGCTTTCCACTAAACTCTGGCTCTCTGAACCATTAAGCATTTATTATGTGAACCTCATAATAAGCATCAATTACAAAGTGTTGGTGTCTTTTGTTAATTGTTCCATACATGGTACTGGTTGTGTTTCCCCACTGGAATAGCAAGATTCAGAGCATACACCATAACTCACTACTTTTAAAATGTCTGCCATCATATTAATATGCAAATAAATTGACAGGTGCTTGAAGAAAAATAATGCTCCCCTGAATTAACACAGGGAACTCCTGCCTCTCAGGAATGGCCCACAGTATTTCTTCCTTTGGCTGTGTATAAACCTGGAAGCAAGTGGAAGATATATGGCTGAAAATTACACAGGTCCTCCAGCTCCTTTGAAAAGACAAATATAATCATCAATATTACTGTTGTTGATATTCATCTTCACAGAAAGCCAACTACCATACTTAACACTTAGGCATGAGCTGTCATGCAAATTCATCAAATCCCTTTATGCATATATGGATGCAATTTTTCTTTCATTTTTTGGATTTCATTATCCAGTGCACTTTCTCATTTTACAGCAAGCATTAAAAAGATCCTCAGTAGCTATTTTAATGTAATCCAAGTTAGTTCCATAGGCATTTCTGTACTGAAGATTGATGAAATGTTCAGCATCTAGCGACATGCTCAAAGAAATACAGACGACGACAGAGTTCCCTTTCTGCATCTTCATTACCACCTCTCTCAGAGCTGCACATATCAGCTCAAGAGTTCTTGGGGATCCTGCACTGTTTATGGAACAATGAATTTCGTAAGCATAAAAATGGCAAAGGACAGTAGGCCTTTATAAATAATCAATGAAAGCCAAGTACATAAAATTAAAATATTTTAACAACATTTTTTTTCTTCTAACTTGATTTTCTACAAAGAGCTGATTCTCCCACACACTGTCACTAAAGAACCACTTATTGATTTGAAATCTCCTCTAATGTTCCCTGAAGCAGAAATGCATGTGACGGGAATTTCTGTTTCTACACACATCAGAATACCAATGAAAGCATCCTGTGGCCACAGCAATGACATGCTCCCAAGACCTGTAAACTTACAATGAAGATTACTCTTCTGAGCATTAATGGTAATAGACATAAAATAAATGAAAACACTGAAAAAAATATGAATCCAGAGTTTGAGTTCTGTAGTGGCAGGTGAGAGTGTAAGAATCATGTGGAGCAACTGAACAAGTACAGGAGACATGCCCGTCACCAACCCTGTTACAGAGGATTATCAACAGAGGAAAAATGAGGCAAGAGCCATATTGGGAGTAATATTACAGCTAGAAATTTCTTGATAATTCTTTCCATTGGCAGAAGCTTGTAATTAATGGTTAATGTAGGGTAGGTGAATATTGCTTAACAAATTATTCTAGAAAAGAATGAATGAATAAAATAAGGAATAAGGAGACAAAATAAGGATTAAGGAAAAAAATTTAACTAATAGGTAGCAGGAACCCCTGGGTGTGAGTGGGGAGTAAAATCCTAAAACTAGACATGACTAATGGAAGATGTAGAATGGGCATGTAAAGTTATAAACTCGGGGAAAATAAAGAAAATCTATGTAAAATGAACTGTAAGAGACATAAGATATGGAAAGATAAAGGGAACTGAATTCTCCCATGATGGATATTATTGAGCAAATCTAATTTTCTAGTTCTCCTCTGCAAATAACCTTTGTTAAACTTTCAGTGCAGCAAATGCATTCTATTTATTGGCTTCCAATCACGGTATTTCCTTTGTAACCCATGAACAGAGTAAGTGTCTACCACAGCCCAACCCAATCCTATCCATCCTTTAAGATCTAACTTCACACAATTCCCAAAAACTCTTTCTGTAGGAAACTCAGAAAACAATAACTTTTCTTTTGCAGTAAGCTGTGAGAGACTAAAAGAGATGATATAGGTAGAATCAGAGCCTGGAGAAACTAATATTATAGATTTCCTTGTTTGGGGTCAGAAGAAAGATGCAAACCGGGTCTTTCAATCACACTTTGTCCTTTTTCCTCTGGTCAACTAGGATAACTTGTGATTTCTGGAATTACTGGTGAGGGTGGGTAATGAGGCTGGCATTCTTTTCTATTTGCCTCTTATGTTCTATTTTCCACTCCTTGAAAGACTGAGGCATCTAGCATATAATCATTTAGTATATGTTCCAAAGTAAAAGACAGGGAAAAGAAGCAGAAGATATAAAAAGGAATCCCTCTAGCATTAACCCTGGAAGATGGACTGCATGACATCTCCAAGGTTATTGCCTGAGAACACTGTTACAACTCCAAAGAAAATGCAATGCTGAGACACTGAGCGACTCCCTACAAAACAAGTTATAAAAGGGTGGAGGGGGGGAAGCAAAATTAGTGGCACCCATAGCAATGACGCAAAGAAAAGAGAAAGAAATGCCAAGCTGTAGCCAGGCAGTGAGATGTAAAACCATTGCTTCATGTCCCACCCACCTCCACACCCACTGAGAGTGCTGTTCTTGGGGACGAAAAAACAGCTTGAGGTAGCAACAGAGGAATCAATGCCAACCCAAGCTTATCTCTGAGCCAAGACACTAACCCCACAGTTCACGGCCATTCCTGAGAGAAGACAAAGCCAAAAGGAGCAGCGATGGCTACATTTCTGCCCCTACTTGTCCACCACTTCTCTAAACCCAGAAAGGACCTTCTGTGCCAAATCTGTTTAAAACATCACATGAATCACTGGCCTCTATTTCTTTCATGCATTTGCTGGAGACCAGCCTACACTGCCATCGATGAGCTATGAGATATTGCCAAGTAATAAGCACTCAGAGACATTAAGTTACTGAACCTTAATAAAAAGAATTTAAAGACCAAGGAATATATTTTCTTCTTCCACATATAGAAAAAGAAATATAACAGATCAAAAGATCCACTATAATTCCCTGAGTCTCTATTTATTTTGATAGCAATTGCCATATACCCGATTACTGTTCTTATTATATCAAAACATCAACATAAAAAATTTAAATGAGCTACACATTGGTCTGCTACCTAGGAGCCCAAAGCTCCATCCAGTCCCATGACTTCAACTCAGAAGACTTCCGAACACTAATCCACAACTCTCCTCTCACCTGGTGTCCACCGGGACAGAAACGTGGTAATAGCAGGGACATTTATCACCATGGAACACACTTTAAAACCATCCATTGAATGAACCCAAGTCTGATAAAATATCAGACTCAATGTAGGCAAAATCTTTATTTCAACCAAATCAAAACCACTGTCCTTGTCTTTCACAGGCCCCCACCACTCTTCTGGGCTCTGAACCTAGAGTCTTAATTCGTCCCTCAAATCCATTTCCTCCCTTCAGATAGTCCATCATGTAGGAAATTTTCTTTAGAAGATACAATGCCAAATTTAAAAAATAATAAGAAATCCAAACACAAACACACCCCACAAAAAAATTCTCTTCTACTCATTTTTACCTCTTTAACAAGACCTTATTCCAAGTTGGCTATCATTATCGCTGGTTTGGCAATCCTGACAACTAGCCTTTTTACTTTGTTTCTACAGACCAATTTCAGACTAAAAGTCTCCTTTTCTCATAAGCTATATATACTTCCCCATTACCCACCTACTCTCTGAAGTTTTTCTCTTTAATGTTGACTTTGTGAGAAATCCCACCATAAAGCTGGCCTCCTCACTGTCTTTCCAAGTCCACTGATCTTATATCCTGACTTTTTTTAGTCCATCTCTATCCATTTAGTCTATTAGAAAGCAGATTCCATGAAGATAGGAGTTTTTCACTGTTGAATCTTTGGTACCTAGCATAATATCTGAAACCACTTAGGGCCTCAAAATTCATGCATTCACTTTCTGGATGAATAAATGAATCACTTCAAGAAAAAGAAATAAATGGAAGAGAAGCAAGAGAGTGAATGTGTCAAACTTCCTCCATGAAGGAGGAAAATTAAAGATTAAATGTTCAAGTCAAGTCCCCATATTCATTAATCACTTCTTCATTGGGGTCTGCCTTCTTTGGTTTTCTAGAGTGCTTCTACACCAACGATTTAGCATTTAAATACTCATTCCCAGAATACAATGCATAATTGAGAAGCCTCTGTGTTAGGCACTGGTGATACACCAAGGAAAAACAGACGTGGTCTTAGCCTTGTCCAAACTCACGGTCTCATAGTCATTGAATGGTTAGGTAAAAGCCAGATGCCACTGGTGCACATAGAAAGGGCCCTTTTCTGAACTTCAATAACAGGGAAGGATTCCCAAGGGATGGGACATCTAGGGGAAGATTTGAAGGGTGACTCTAAGTCAGCCAGATAGCAGGACTGAGTGTGCAAGGCAGAGGGCAAGACAGTAGGAAAATAGGCAAAGAAGTTCTCCAAGTCTGGAGCACAAAGAGCACAGGAAAGAGCTGAAGCTGCAAGGGTTGGTGAGGACCAGACCCTGAAGGGCCAAAGATCACCCCAAGCAGCAGCTCCAACTGATAACATAAAAAGTAATGCCTATGTTAATTAGCTTGAGTTAGCCAATTCGCAACATATACATGTGAATAAAGCATGCTGTATGTGATAAATATGCACCATATTTATATGTCGATTACAAATGATTTTTTTTTTAAAAAAAAAAAGAAGCATGAGCGACTCACAGTGAACATAAAACGGAAGCTGGGAAAGGGCAAAGGAACAATACGAGTATTACACATCCATTTCAGTCTAGAGAATAAATTCTTTGTGTGTAAACAAAGACTGAATCTTATTTTTCTCTATCCCAAATGTCTGCTCCAATAACTGTTGGTGAAAACTGATTTTTCCTGCCCCTTTCCCATCCAAACAAAAAAAGAGCAACTTCAAAATTGAACAGACTGGCAAACAATTTTAAAAGCAGGTGATTTCAACTATATGAATCTCATTGATTTATCTAAGTTTTTGTTTGGGTTTTTCTTTTCTTTTCAATCTTTTGCCTTTTTTTCCCCTTTTTGAGCCTCTGAGCTTCCTCTGCTAGTAAGTGGAGACTTCTGAACTGGACTTCCTCCAAAATCTACAAACTTATAAATTCTTATAATTATCATGCATTCTATAAAAGCTTAAGCAATGGACTGAGGAAACAGCTCAAACTGGCTCTGATTTTGGTTTTTTGTTTTGAATCAAATTAACTGGCTCCTTTAAACCATAGCAGTTCCCAGCATTAGTCCATTTTCAATACTGAGTTTTAGCCAAAGGTAGTACCTCATGTAAGGCTGTCTTGCCCCAAATCATTTCAAGATGAAGAGGGCCATGTCCAGATTCATGCGGCACACCCAAGAACATGACATCACATCAAATAAGTGCCCGCCAAAGATGAAAGGAATAAACAAAGTTCTCAAGACAAAAAAGGAAGCTGTTTTTCAAGTAAGGTGTAGATTTTACATGGACAACTTTTAGTAATTGTGTATTAGGAAAAGTTACCCAATCTCTAATTCACATTACCTATGAACAATTTCTTTCTCGAAAATGCTTTTACTCTAAACTGGGCCATCAATGAAATGGGGCCACTGTGAAAAACTGTAAGTGCCATTATGAAGGGGAAATGTTTCACATCCCGGTCTGTAGCCACTGCTACACAGGAGGGGAAAATAAATCCCCCTGCTACACCTTCCTGCTGGGGAACTTAACTCAGTTTTTCTTAGTAATGCTCCTACAATGCTTTAAACAATGTTTCCAGTCAGTGAAAACTGTTATCACATGCACTGATTTCCTTTTGTTAAAAAAGTGAGACCTAAATTTTTTGGTTAAAAAAGAGAAGCAAGTGTCATAAAACAAAAAACACTCACCCATTTATAAAACAGGGGAATTGTATGGCAGATTAGTTTGACTTTCAAAATAAATGCATTAGCTGATATATTGCTTTTTCCCCCCCTAATTACAAGTAGTATGTGTGTTTTCCCCCATGTTCCACTTCTTTTAAGATGCTCTTAACATGAACCTTTGGAACAGTCCTAAAAACCTGTGTTCATCTGACAACCACACAATAATGAAATGAGAACCTAATATTTTAGGGATGAAGGTCCATGACATAATCCCCAACCCTGCCATCAGTTCTTATCTGTTCATGTCAAATGTTTCTCCTACTGACAAGGGGCAAGTACTCCCCAACACAGACACACACACACACACACACACACACACACTTACAACTGAAAACATTATGTAGCTTTGATCTCTTTATTGTGGAAGAAATGCCAAAAGCCTTTTCCACGTGAATATTAATTAAGCCAACTATGCATTGTATTTGGACTAGTAATCTGATCTTTAACAAAGTAGACTCTTAATATCTTTGAGGAAAGAGAAGAGGATATAACTAAATTGCTACATTTACTGACTTTTCATATATTCACTCAAAAAGCACTTACTGATTTTCTCTGTGCCAGATCCTATATACTGTTGAATTTTTCACCAACATTTTTGGCCTCTACCATAAGAATACCAGCTGCAGGTTTCTGCCTCAGTTCTAATAACCAATATGTCTCCCAATGATCCATGGGAACCATCGCTTCAGAGGTTGGAATATGGAGCCACCATTTTTCAGAAACATAAAACACAATTTAAAGAGAACAAATACATAAAATAATGTTTCAGGGGTGGCAGGACGGCAACCCAAAAGAAACTCATTTGTACCCAAGTAAAGTTGAAATAATATTTTTAAATGAAACTAAAAAGAGTGTCTTCCTAAAAAATCATTCCTTTCTCTCTAGAAAATTTACCCCACAACATATCATTCTCCCTCCACCCGCCAAAAAAACAAACCAAAAAACCTTGTTCATCATACAGTGAAACATTTATTCTAACTTCTGACCTCTTTTTATCAATATTAGTAAATAATGACTGGAAGATGGGAAACCGCTAACAAACCATCAAGGTGAGTTTGGTAAGAACTTGTCAATTAAGAAAGGCACTTTAGAGCCCACAGACTCTCTTTCATCACAACAATTGATCCTTAGAATTTACTGCCCAAGATCAAACATGATCTTGATAAAGTCTTTTCTAATCAACTGTTTAGGACATTTTGAGGAAAGGAATTGCTAGGCAGAAAGACAACACAGAAAATAATAAATCTTTAATTTAAGTAAAAAAACTGACAATAAAATGAGAAAACTACTACCCTGAGCTTTCAAAGGAAATTGCTTATAGAAGCTGATACAAGAGACTTCAAAACAAGCATTCATTCTACTCAGGAAATTAAAAGTTGTATATTTAAAAATGGTTCCAGATCCTTCCAGAAAGTTTTAAATAAAACTAAATAACCACCTTCTAAGTTTTCCAGGGAACACTTATAATTTTAACAGAGGATTTACATTGCAAAACTCTCCTTGGATTGTCTTGGACTTTGCTTTTTAAAATTTTTCTAACCCAGATGCTTGTGTGTTGCTCTTTGTCAGTAAGTAGGAACTACAAGCTATTCAAGGAGGCTGAAAGGCGAGTGTGGTCTAATCTGGTGGCAGGAAAAATTCTTTAGAGTAAATAAGTAATTTTTTATTGGAAAAGAGGAGTAATTTTCTGTCTTCTATGTACAAGTATAAGAAACTGAGAACCTCAGAAAGCTGTCCTCTCAAGGTCATCTGGGCAGACTCATCTGCTCCAAATGAGGACAAAAGTAAAGCTGGTAAAGAATGCTACCAACATCTGCAAAGCAGCTGCTGACAAATGCTTAACAAATTCACATAACAAACAGTTGGTAGGTCCCTAAGCAATCCAGGATCATAGAATTATGTGGATAAACCATGTAGAGATATGGAAAAAGACGGAAATTTTGGAAGACACAAATCCTGCCTCAGTAATCTACTGCTCCATAATGAGCTAATCAAAAGTCAGTAATTAAAAAAAAAAAAAAATCACCATTTTATTTGCTCTATCATGTGCAAGGGGCAGAATTCGGTGAGGGCTGCTTGATGCAGTTCCACATGTTAGCTGGGCTCTCCTGGGGCTGGAGGATCCAACATACTCCAGTCCCACACCAGTTGTGGTGTGGGCTGCAAGCTTGGGCATCTTGGTACAAAAGGCTTCTTTCTCCAGCAGGACAGCTTGGACTTCCTTCCTTATCTGGTGACTCAAAATGCTAGTCTTCTGAAGGCCTATGTCACTTCTGTTACAATGAAGGCACAATGTCACTTCTGTCATGAAAGTCAGCTCAAATTTCAGGGGGAGAAAAAAAAATTTAAAAAAGCAATTGTGGATATGCATATAGGGATAAAAAGAACTGCAATTGGCTGTCTTTGCAAATAATCTATCACAAACCACACTAATAGAAACCAAAATAAAATAGGAAATTAAAAAAAATGACCAGGATCAAGTGCCTATATTGCCAATATAGCCATGTCTTGTTCTTGACTCTTCAGTAAATGATCAAAAAGAAAAACAGAATGGAAGCTGATGTATAGAATATTGCTGTAACCTTGATTACAATACCTAATTAAAATACAGAAACCGAGCCACCACGAGTCTCTTTCTACTTCTTTTGGATAAACATATACATTTTATACAAAAAGATACAAAGAGGTGATACCAAGTAAAGAATATATAAATTGTGAGAGGAGGGAGAAAGTTCTTTTTAAAAAACTGGAAGTTCTACTTTTTAGGGTCATACTTAAAAGGTCAATGTGCTAACGTATCTTTCCAGAGGAAATAAACATGGTGGAAAATAAAACTGATAGATGAAGGCAGTAACAGTAAATCCTGTGCACAGGCAAGTTCCTCTTTCCTGAACCAAGTGCAGGGCTGCAGAATGCGAGCCTCCTCCTGACACTTCTATGCTTTGAGGACTGAGAGGACTGATCTGATGAGCTTGACCTTTGACAAGAAAATGGCTGGCAGATGAACTCACCCTGCAAAGTGGAGATCTGATGAGATCACCGAGTCCCCCAAAGAAGTAGCCCAGCTGAGCCTGGGCAAAAATCTTAACGGATAAAAAGAGGCTTATCACTCGTACAGAATGTGGGCGAATGTGTCATGTCATCGCAGCTTCCACTCATTTCCTGTCTGCATTCCTCCACTCTCTCCTTGACAGAAACCAAAAAAAAAAAAAAAAGCATTTTTCTCCCAGTTATAGATGGTAATCCTATCTAAGTTTTAAGACCATTTCATCCCAGCAGTACCTGTAATTTAGTAGGAAAAGTTTCGAAGCCTGCAAATCATTTAGGACAAAACGAAGAAGTAGTTCCAATTACGGGGGGGAAAAAAAAGAGAAAATGAAAGAGCAGAAAATCCCTTTACATCAGACCACACAGGAGACCAAACCCAGAGATAAAAGGAACTGGGAAACTGGTTTTTTTTTTTTTGGCTGCCTTTTAAATATAGATCCCTACAGTTAAGTTAGCACTTAACATATCTACAGGTGTGGAGGTCTGCAAGCTATGAGGACTAAAAACATAATTTCATTTCATTTAGTGTTCCTTAAGGGTCTGGATAATACCTTATATTGAAAAACATTGGTTCCACGTAAAAAGAAAAACAAGACAGACCACCAAACTTCAGAGCAGAAAAGACTTAAATCTCGGCTCTCTTTATAACCCTTATTAAATTAATCTTTCAAATTCTAATATTTTTCATCCATTAGAGATGAATAAGATTTTTTCAATGGGTTGTACTTTAAAGGTTCATTTAAAAAGTACATATGTCTGAAAAAAAAAGAGAATAAACTGTATGAGAGATTGATATTTTTTTTTATATACATTGGGCCCCCCAAGTAAAATTCCATTTTTTTTTTCATCATAAAAAATGTACAAAATGTGTAGTCAGAACATAACATTTCTAGGTCAGATTTTGCTACTTACTAGCTAAATAATCCTGGATACCTCTTTTTTCTTCCTAAGTCCTACGTTCTTGATTTATTTGCTCAGAAAACCTAATTGAGCACCTACTTTGGCACTAACAGTAAACATAGGACATCAAGCCCCTCACCTCATGGACCTTATAGTCAAGGGGAGACAGAAAAGAAACAATGCCAGGTAGTGTCAGGTTAGAATATGTTCAAAGCCCCCTCTAATGTGAGTCTAGGAATCCATGGCTGTAAATATGAACATCAACAAAAAGAAAGCTCATAATTTCTTAACTCTGATGTTTTACAAGGCGTTAAAGCATTCTTTCTAAAGCTGAAATCAAAACATTTCGTAGAACAGCCACATCATTAACAAAAGCTTTTTGTACTTTTATAAAAAGCAATAGTCCTCTATCTGCAATGAAGACTTAAAATTCTACTGTTAAAGGGAAACTGTGTTATTAGAGAGAAAATCAGATCTTCATATTAAAGACTGTGCCCTTCTTCATACTCCTAAAACCTGTAATTTAGGGAGTGATCCTGGAACAAATGCACAGGAGTACTCAAGCCTTGGCGCTCAGTCAGAAATGATGGCCACGGTGCTCACAGGACTGGTTCAGAATAATACACTGAGCTGGCGAATGGACTGCAAATGAGCACAAGCAGATTCACAGTGAACAGAAATGTCTTATTCACAGCCTTTACACTTTATTTTACCAATCCCACAAACATATCTGAAGCTAAAATAATCAGATGGAGGGTAAGTTCTACAATCACCATTTTTCTCTGAAATGTTTCTATTCCCCTGAAACGTGGTTTGTACTAGCAACCTCCAGAATCTGAGCTTGACACAAAGGCTTGAGCTTTTAGAATGAATCAGACAGGGGCTAAGAAATAATATTCAGAGAGCTAGAATCAATACAAATCTCTCAGGCTGGTTAAAATGTGAGGACATAAAGGATTACTGGGCATCAGTGAGGGTTCTTTAAGTGGTTTTTTGGTGATATATAGTCTGAACATGTCTGAGTCAACTGAAAAAACACTCATCTGAATAATACAATTATGTTTTAGGAAATGTTTTTGGCAAATTTAACAAAGATTGTTGAGAAGAATAAAAATCTACCATAAAGAATGAATAAAGGTAATTTACAATTAGCATACAAACCGTTTTTATGGAACGTAGCTTCTGAAGTTGCTTTAAAAAATCACGCAATTATAAAAATTTGAGCAAATTATAAGCATAAACTTTATATAATCTTCTGTGGACCAACTTCTATTGGACCTCATGAGTCATAGGGTTATTGGAAACTCTAGCATTCTAGTATTCTATGAAAGTCTATGGGACTTAGCCATATATTCTCCCTAGACTTTCAGATAATGAATGAATAGAATCCAAACGTCTTTATTATTATAAAATAAAAAAGATTAATTTCATGTGCAAATTCAGGCAAAGGTATCTATGAATTAAAATAAATATACTTGTGGTCTCATTACTTTAGAAACTGATCTAAAAAATGTAAGGTTTTGTTTGGGTATACTGTTAAATTTATTGGTATAAATATATTATTAATTTCCACAGAGTAAGAATTTGGAACTGGCCAAGATATTTAGAAATCAACAATTTGCAGGTGAAAAAAAATCTCTACTGAAAGGCTAATGGGCAGCAGGCTCTGGAGTAGTATGCCTGAGATCATCAATGAAGGTTAGATGTCTGCCACTCATCATGAAATCAGAGGTAAGATACTTGCTCTAGTCCTTCTTTTATTCCATTTTATCAAAAAAATGAATAATGTTTCTCATCTCCTAGGTAGCACTATCAACATCAAATGTGTCAATGTATCTAGACACTAGAATGAACCTGGAATGTAGCAAGAATTCCAAAGTGCTGGGAATGGTATCCCCTGTGTTTCCAAGCAGATGCAGCTATGGAGTATAAACACTTCACCAAAACTCAGGTCTTTTATAAACCATACCTCAGCTAAGGTTTGAGAGGTGAACAATCAAGATACACCTCCTCATTCCCTCCTCTGATCACCCACCCACAGGTCTGTACTCATCGATAGAGAAAGACTTCACAGACAACAGGAGATTATCCCCAGAATAGAACAGGGTGTTGATATAGAAAAACTTTCCCAAAGAGCAGGAGATGAACTTAGGTTATGTTTTGGCTTCAGAAGAGATAACTTTGCTGAATCATACAAGTAATCTTCAAGTATGAAAAGGTCATCAAATAAATGGGAATTACACTTATGTTTCTCCAAAAGCAAATTTGGCTATAAGAATAAATTGAAGACTCAACTATTCCCAGGGTAATGAGTGTTTTTCTCACCAGGGAGGTTAACAGAAAAAAGACAAAGATGATTATGCTGAGCCTAAGGCTGGACTAGGTGACACAAAAATCTCAGAATTAAGAAGTACTGAAACTTGCAAAGTTCTGCAACACATTCTGCTGTTGGGTATTACTTTCCCACTAGAATCACCTGGGGATTTTGAAAATACCATCCCAAGCTGAGAGCAGTACAGCATGAGTTTAAAGCCAGCCTCAGCAACTAAACAAGGCCCTAAAGTAATTTAACAAGACCCTGCCCCTAAGTAAAAAATAAAGGGGGGGCTGGGTGTGACTCAGTGGTTAAGCACCCCTGGATTTCAGTTCCGGTACCAAAAAAAAAAAATTAAAAATTAAAAATCCCAGATGGATTATAATCAGATTTTTTGGTGGTGGAGGCTAGGCACAATTTTATTTTGGCTTTTTTCTTCTCCCATGAGTTCTAAAATGAAAACCATGTATTAGTTCACAAATGATGAAGTTAGGGTCTGCCATTAGAAAATGGTGGCACTATAATTTGAACCTAAGTATTTTGCTTTGCTCCCCCACCCCCCTGCCCCGCATTGGGCATCAAACTAGTACCTCTCACTCTACACTCTACTACTGATCCATAGCTCCTACTGTCTGACCCCCCCGACACACACATTTATTGATTTTTTTCTTGCAGTGCTGGGAATGGAACCCAGGGCCTCATGCATGTTAGGCAAACATGCTACCACCTAGTCACATGCCCAGCCCTATCTGCTATTTGTAATACACTAATTACTCATGAAGTACAAGGCTTTATACTGAATTTAGGACTATACAGATCAGTTTTGCAGATAAAAATTTAAGTGGAAAAGTATATGCTTAAAATTTTTCCCCCAGAGTACAGATTTTCTCTAGCCTATTATTCACTTCCTAATTTTATAGCCATATCATTGAAGGTTAGTAGAAAAGACACACAAAATGAATCTTGCATCATGAGGTTTGCTTTCAGCTTTGGTGCTGACCTACCTGAAACAGATTTCCTATTATCTGAGCAAGGTCCTTCCCTTGTACAGATCTTTGTCAAACAGCTTATGGGCACAGGCTCCCACTGACTTGTACCCATGAGAAACTGGTGCAAATGCCTTTTCTTCTAACAGGTGGGAATGACTGGAAGCCATCTTTGCTTATTTTTAAAAGTCACAGTGTGAGACTGAGAAAAGAGTAACCGAATGGGAATTAGGAAATCTGAAAGCCTAAAATGAGGTAACAGAGAAAGACCAGCAAACTCAGAACTAAATGTTAATGATTTCACAACTTTCTGGTAACTAGTTTTTCATGCCATTTCACATTAGATGCATCCTGCTGGTGGGAAATCCATGGTAGTGGGAAAGAAGTGGCTTAACTCCTCTCTATTATCTTTCCCTATTATGCTAACTAGGGCCTTGAACAAAACACTGACCTCTCTGAAACTCCTTTACTCACTTGTAAAATGAGAGGGGTTCATTCAAGATCACCTTAAGGGTGACTTCCAATTCTACTGTTCTATGATCAGATAACCTCAGAGTTGTCAAGATGAACAGGGCCAGTCTATGATGCTTTTACCGTATACTATCTCTTTCTGAGGGCACATTACCTGATGTTATTTTCCAATCTGCATAGTGACCACATTATAAAGACAACCAACTATACATAATACATATTTAATTCTGAATTCGCGATTCATATGGTGAATGTGAATTCCATCACAGGTTAAACCATGACGTGAACAGGTATGAATGCTAAGTCACACTAACCACTGCCATGAGGATTCTACCAGAGATGGGAGTATCTTACAGGTTTGGAGGGCTGGTGATACGTTCAACAGACTGACCATTTTCCAGAAATACTATTTTTTGATCTTTGGGTTTGCTTAAAAAGATGTAGAGAAAAGTAAACTATACTGAAAAACAAAATCCCTCAACCATTTCTCTCTCTCAAAAAAAAAAAAAAAAAAAAAAAAACAAAACATTCTTTAAAAATACTATCATTTTATCAATACTATAAAAATATTAATTTTTCTAAAATTGCATTTTTAATTTTTTCAAGACAAAAAACTAAAGATCTCCCTCCTCCCCTTTATGACAAACCCTAGGCATTTAGGTATCATTTGTTCAGAACAACTTGGACTAATAGTGGTTGAATTAATAAACATTTATGATTCAGAACTCATTTTGGAAGGCAAACTAGGAAAAAGTCAAATGGATAAAAATTTAGTGATAAATATCTTTAAGAAAGAGAGAAGACTAAGCAATTAAGGAATTAACTCAGACTGGAATATCTCAGCTATAATTGGTAACAAGAAGGCATATGATGTGCTCATAAGAAATAAAGACTGCAGAAGAGTAGGACATATAAGAAAAAAAGTGGGTGTTCCTATGCTTAATTATTAGTTATAGACTCATTGCTGAAATACCAAGGGTATTTAAAGAAACAAAGGGCCAGGCAAACCTGAAAAAGATCAAATGTAAATAAACAGTGAACCATAAAGTATTCTAAAACATCTGTGTTTTATTATAGGGTTGAAAATGAAGAAGGGGATTATATACTTTCAAATCTATTTTTTAATCCCTCTTTTTATGTTTTTGATGATCTAGAAATAATAGGTCCACATACAGTATTTTTCACTATTAAAATAAGGTTATAGGACTCTTGTCCTTTTTTTAGCAATTAAAAAAAATAAACCAAGCCTTTAAATTTTATTGCATATTGACAATTTAAAATTGTATATATTTATGTAACATCACATTGTGGAATAATTAAATCAAGCTAATTAACACTGATTTATTATGGTGAGAACATTTGAAATTTACTTGGTCTTTTGGCTAAGATCAAGCACAGTACTTGTTTTTATCCATTTAAACCAGATATTTTTTTAAAAAAATATGAAGAACTAGATGAAAACGTTACTAGTTAGCTTTAGAAAATAAATTATGTCCAAAAGAAATTTCAAGAGATCACCAATAATTTAACATCAGATCTAGGATAACAGACTTTTGGCTGCTTTCTTGTTCATGAAGAAGCTCATAGAAGACTGCAAGAGGTGAGCCATCAGCTGAAGGCTGAAGAGGAGGCAGGCCAGCCTCTGGGAGGCCCTGGGCTACTACCTCAACTTCTGCTGTCCACGGGGTGTCCCTGGACCAGCTCCACATCCATACAGCATGGTACCGCTCCCTGTCCTCTGTTCTGCAAATGGCCTGCAGAACCGGACACTGACACTGGCTCCACGTTGACAGCGCCTGCTGTGTTAACGCAGTCTGGATTGCCCCCACACTGTTTTTACTAGTGCTAAGTTTTGGCAGCCTACTGCCTCTCTCCTCAGAATCCGACCTCAGCTCCATCCCTTTCTTTTCCACTTCACTTCCCCTTGTCAATTCTGACAGCTTGCAATGACCTTCTCTAGCTATGAGGGGGGAAAAAAAAGGCTGGTGTTTCATTTGTAAAGTTCTCCAGGAGAATACATCATGCCCTTAAGTCCCATTTCTATGGGCTTTCTGGCAGTTAATTCATCGCACTACTGTTGCAGCAGGGCAAGTGTGATTGGCCTTGAAAAAAGTCTCTACCCCTCTTTGAGCCTATTCTCAGTAGCTCCTCGGTTTCTTCTTCTAAGAATTTTGGGATACCAGCCTATCTAGATAACCTTTA
Organism: Callospermophilus lateralis; assembly: GCF_048772815.1. NCBI lineage: Eukaryota > Metazoa > Chordata > Mammalia > Rodentia > Sciuridae > Callospermophilus > Callospermophilus lateralis. The sequence goes on along the minus strand of NC_135308.1, from coordinate 16,746,372 downwards.
TATTATCTCCACTTCCAATAAAAGTACTATTACATTCCTATTATCACAAAAACGGCCCTAAACAGGCACCTGAATCCTAGAAGTCATCCAAACATCCCCTTTCAGCCATCCTTACATCCAAGTGAACGAATTATTCCCTCTGCCCCTGCCACTGTGCTTCCTGTCCTTCCCAGCTTCACTTGAGCACTGCCTCTGCGGAGCCGGCTTTCACCCACCCACATCTTCCAGCTGTTTGAAGCTCAGCGTTGGCACTTCAGGTCTCTCCCAGTGTATCCTGGCACTCCTGAGTGTGAATTCACTTGGGCGCCTCCTGAAAGCAAAAGGCTTACTACCCCTCCAGAAAGATGTCCTGGCACAGAGTCAACAAGGAATGAAGGAATAAAGGGAACAAAGATTTTCAGATCCAAATATTCAGGGGGATGACATAATAGTGTCTGTTGTCTGGTTTTTAAGTCTCAGAAAGTAAGATATTCGCTAGGATATAGATCAGAAAAAGTAGGGTGGGGGAAAGGGACAAAGGTCACTTATAGGGGTGGATTATGGGCCCGAGGATATGCCACACATTCCATATATGTAAACCTCAATCCTTACAGCTGTCAAAAGACATGTCATAACTAAGTGCTTATGGAAGTAATGTCACCTCCATGTGCAGAAAGGAACTTCATGAAATTGCCCAGTATCACAAAGGCATAGGTGTCAGGGACAGAACTCTAACCAAATAACATGACTATGAGTCCACTGTTCTTACCCTAGAGCTCATTTCTATCATGATCCCAACTCATATAGCTCATGTGAGCAGCACCTACTCAATTTTATTCAATATTAAAATGCTAAAATTTAAAAAATCAAAATATTTGGGAAATAAGTGGGGAATCCCACCCACCCACACATACTGCAATAACACTATTCACCTATACCCCCTCTACTCGCATGCTGGCTATAGCCACATTACATCAGTACATCCTAAAGCTCAACCCTCGGACTCTCCAGCAGTATCAGCGGCATTAACACTGGATGCCTTCCTCCCTACCTCGAGTTCTCCAGAGACTGTAATATGACAATATGGGCTTCAGTGCACTGCATCTGGTTTTATTGAAAAAGAAAAATGTTGTGTCATCCACTATACCTACAGAATAGTGACGCCTGCAAACAGGGAAAAAGGCGGAGAGGGCCCCGAGGACAAAAGAACCTGAGTGAGATCTACATGATTTTAACAGCAGGTCAACCAGTGCTGCACATTTCAACAAAAATGTTTAAGGAATCCAGGAGGAAATGTGTGTAAAAACACTACCATGAGTCAAATGAGGAAAACAATGCTTTCAACATTTTCACTTTTTTCCTTGGAAAGCTTTGGTGATTCAGATTTGAAAAGATTACAATAGGGAAGATATGTAAAGAAATCACAAAGGCAAGAGAAAAGAAGAGCATTTTACATTTTATTCTAATTCCTTGGGATGGTCTTCCTACATCCTTGACATACATTTCTTTTTCATCCTAGTTTCACCCCAGGTCCACATTGTGGTCCTTGTAAATACCCAGCATGTCCTAATTTGAGCATTATACAACGTCTACGCGTATCAAAATACCACCTGCTATTCCATAAATATGTACAATTATTATGTCTTTTTTTTAAAGGAAACCTAATATAGCCAAAACCCACAAAAATAGATGGGCCTTAATCTGTTGCACAGATCTGTATCCACTTAAGTCAGAGTGGCCAGACAAAGGACCATAGCATTATAATATCAAAACACAGGTTTTGACACAAGCATGGTGGGGGGTGGAGGGCTTTATAATAAAAAAAGTTGATTAGTCACAGCCAAAAGCACATTCTTTGAAAATATACACTGTTACTTACAGAGCTATTTCCATGTATTCCTGTGTGTAGCGTGGTAATACAGACAGCCTTTGAAGGAAATCCAGCAGTCTGGCTACCCTGGACCTCCGTAGCTGTCAGGGCCTCACAGGCCAGCAGCACTAGACATTGGAGCCTCTCTAGCCTCAGCCTCACAGACACTGCACCGTTTTGGAGCTCTACTCCATGTTTTAACCATTCAATGGAAAATCACCAGTATTATTTATTTCTGGGCAAATTCTACAATTTAGGCTTTGGGGTTTATTTCCTATCAAGACAAAGAGCAGATGGCACCCATCCTGGCGATAACCTCTAACAATCCACAATTACACTCCAGAGCATTAAGTCAATTTTCTAAGTTAAGTCCCATGTTCTGAAGAATTGGAAGCATCTACCAGTTTTAAGTGGCTGAGAGCAGAGCGGGGTTTCTCGGGCCTTCCCCTGTGACAGGCAAGTCAATGACCTTGGAGACTAGCCAGTGCCTTTAGCCTGACAGAGACAGTTTTCATTAGTTATTTTTATTTAATAAATACTGATAGCAAGCTTCTTTTAAACGTTTCTCTGTATATTTCTCTAACTGCATACTTTTTGGAAAATACATTTTTAAATGTTTTATTTACAAAGTACACATTACCTAATCTGCAGCATCCCCAACACAAGATTTAATACATTAGTGTCTACTCTTCCAGATTTACACATGACTTTTAACAAATGGGATCATTCTATAATCAATCTTGCATTATTTTCCCACACTTATTCCCTTAAAATAATCTGAGTACAAAAATTTGTTATCAAGTATTTATTATGTGATAAGTATGAACCCTCAGGGCTTCACATGGATTTTCACATTAACATCCATAAACAATCCTGAAGTGGATTCTATTCTCAATTTACAGATGAGGAAACTGATGAACAGAGGGAAGAGGAATAATTTTCCCCTAGGTCATAGAGTTCATTCTTAAGTATTAGGGATGGTTTTAGAACACAAGCACCCTGAAGAAAGACTGTGCGCTCCCAAACCTTTGTCTTCACTAGAATATAAGCGGCAGCACATGTAACTGTGTGTGGTCTTTTTTGCAGCTACGTTAATTACGTGAATAAGGTATACCTAACCTTCACGGACAGACATCTGGTTACTATTTTTTGCTATTGCAAACAATGCTGCAATTAACTTCCTTGTACACATATTTGTACACGTAACTAGCATCTTTTTTTTTTTAAATAATTTCAGACTTACTGAAGTTGTACAAGGAGTACTGAGGTCCTGTCCACCTTCAGCCAACCTCCCCAATATCAACATCTTGCATAACCATAATCACCCAAACCAACACATTAACATTGGCCCAGTACTCAACAACAGACTGCACTCATATTTCACTAATTTTCCCACTACTACCCTTTTGCTGTTTCAGAACTTTAATATTTCTCAAGAGGAATGGCCAGTTATTCTGTATAACATAGGCCAATTTGGGTTTGGGTGACATTTTCTGAATCAAGGCATTTTGGGAAAGGATACTGAGAGGAGCCTCTCCAGATGCTTCCTGGGGTCCAGATCTCATTGATTATGGTAACCTTGACTGCTCCATTAAGATGGATGCCCACAGGTAAAGTTACCATTATTAAGTTTCTGAGCAGAGAGAGATACTTTCAGACTATGCAACCATCCTGTTTCTCAAACTTTCACCCACTAATTTTGGCACCCATCAATGGACCTTATGTGCAAAAATAATTGCTATGGTATTTGCCTAATATAGCAGTATTTTTTTCTTTTTGCATTTATTAAAATTCTTCTGCAATAAAAAGTTCCCAATTCCCCCCATTTACTTATTCAATGGATATTTATTTAATTTTGTGGGTATAATCTAATACTATATCATTTTCTTGCTCAAACTGTTCCATCTTTGGTTATTAGGCTCTCCTCCAGGTTGATCTTTTGGCAGCCCTATCTCATTCTGTGGGCAGTCCCTTTCTTTTTGGCAACACAAGATGTTCTAGACTCATCTTGCATTTTCCCTGCTCCAGCACTAGACCTTCTCCAAGGAGTCTCGGCTCCTTTTTCTAACAATACTTAGAAAACAAGGTCTAGATACTAAGTTGGTCATTGCTACTGAGGTGTCATTGCTTCTAAGTTCTCTTAACAGGCAGAACCAGGAAATACTAACACACATGTGCATCCCCCTCTACATCTGTGTCTACCTGTACATTGAGAATTGAGCTCATGCTAGAAATGGCAACTGCACTTCAGTGTCCCAGGGTCGTGCCAGCCTTCACTCTCAGGGAGAAAGCACAGTGCGTCTGCAGTGTTCATGGTGCGTCTGCAGTGTTATCTTCAGCCATGGTGTCCAGTTAAAAATATTACTCTTGAAAACTGCTTATGGTGTTTTTTTCCTTCCACTTCACTGTAATTAGAAATTACTTTATTTGTATTTACAATGAAGTTCATGTTATATCTCAACATGGCCAGTCAACAAACTGACTTCCTCCAGCAAATCAGTCAGAAGGACATACTCAGTGAGGGACTTGGGAAAGGAACGCCCCTGAGCATGGATGCGTCTCCACATGTGCACATGTGTGTGTGCGCTCTATGCACGTGTAGCTTCAGTTTTTAAATAGAAGTGCTCCTTTTGCTCAAAGAAAATAATGTGAAGCTTAGAAACCTGCTGATTTGGGGAGGGGGGGATGCCAGAGATTGAATCCAGAGGTACTTAACCTCATCCCTAGCCTTTTTTTCCTCCCCTTAATTTGAGACATGGTCTCACTAGTTGCTTAGAGCCTATCTAAGTTGGTGAGGCTGGCTTTGAACTTGCAATCCTCCTGCCTCAGCCTGTCACTGGGATTTATAGGTATGCATCACTGTGTCCAGCTAAATCTGATGATTTTAAGGTTGAAAGGCCTTCCCAAACACAAATATTTCCCTCAAATCTCCATTTCTTAATGCTAAGTTTAAAAAGGAAGTTGGAGTTTGGGCTTTCCAACAAAATGTGTGTCAGTACCAGTAAAAGTACTGACACCATGATCTGGAAGGTTACACAGGAAGAATCCTTATAATAAGTTTTTAATTAAATATTACAAACAAATGAAATATAACACAGCATGTGAAATTATCTAAAAGGGCTCCTCAAAGTTTGATTTTATCATTTTTTTGAAATCAATTTTCCCTAAAGAAACTAGAAACATGAGTAATTGATAGGGTACAATGGCATAAAAATACATCCTCAAAATCAGCAGCATCATAGGAATAAAAAACAACAACAATCACCATTCCAAGCTACCAGAAGACACACCTTGGCATGTTAATGTGAAAAATGAATGGAAAATGAAAGAATCCGAAACAGGCCCTGAAGTCTGAATATGAGACGGAGGCAGGGGATGGCTTCATGGCGAGGGAACAGGGATCTTCTTTTGCAGGAGCCGAGTGCCCAAAGGAACCACTGTGAAAATTACTCTGCACCAAGGTTTGCTCAGAAGGCAGCACCAATTCCAACAAAGAGCTAGTTCTCTTCTACAAGCCAATGAAAAGTCAGAGGAACACAGGTTTGGTCACCAGGTCCAATACGTCAGGTTCGAGAGGAAGGTTGTGAAGGAAGGAAGGAAACAAATACCCAGGGGATGTGAAGGAGGCCTTGGAAACTCAATGAAACGTGTAGTATGTACCAGAAAATTTTATTTTTTTTTAATTTTTTTATTGGTTGTTCAAAACATTACAAAGCTCTTGACATACCATATTTCATACATTAGATTCAAGTGGGTTATGAACTCCCATTTTTACCCCAAATACAGATTGCAGAATCACATCGGTTACACATCCACATTTTTACATAATGCCCTATTAGTGACTGTTGTATTCTGCTACCTTTCCTATCCTCTACTATCCCCCTCCCCTCCCCTCCCATCTTCTCTCTCTACCCCATCTACTGTAATTCATTTCTCTCCTTGTTTATTTTCCCATTCCCCTCACAACCTCTTATATGTAATTTTGTATAACAATGAGGGTCTCCCGCCATTTCCACGCAATTTCCCTTTTCTCTCCCTTTCCCTCCCACCTCATGTCTCTGTTTAATGTTAATCTTTTCTTCCTGCTCTTCCTCCCTGCTCTGTTCTTAGTTGTTCTCATTATATCAAAGAAGACATTTGGTATTTGTTTTTTAGGGATTGGCTAGCTTCACTAAGCATAATCTGCTCTAGTGCCATCCATTTCCCTGCAAATTCCATGATTTTGTCATTTTTTAGTGCTGCGTAATACTGCATGGTATATAAATGCCACATTTTTTTTTTTATCCATTCATCTATTGAAGGGCATCTGGGTTGGTTCCACAGTCTAGCTATTGTGAATTGTGCTGCTATGAACATCAATGTGGCAGTATCCCTGTAGTACGCTCTAATAAGATCTTCAGGGAATAGTCTGAGAAGGGCAATAGTTGGGTCAAATGGTGGTTCCATTCCCAGCTCCCAGGAATCTCCATACTGCTTTCCAAATTGGCCGCACCAATTTGCAGTCCCACCAGCAATGTACAAGAGTACCCTTTTCCCCACATCCTCGCCTGCACTTGTTGTTGTTTGACTTCATAATGGCTGCCAATCTTACTGGAGTGAGATGGTATCTTAGGGTGGTTTTGATTTGCATTTCTCTGACTGCTAGAGATGGTGAGCATTTTTTTCATGTACTTGTTGATTGATTGTATGTCCTCCTCTGAGAAGTGTCTGTTCAGGTCCTTGGTCCATTTGTTGATTGGGTTATTTGTTATCTTATTGTCTAATTTTTTGAGTTCTTTGTATACTCTGGATATTAGGGCTCTATCTGAAGTGTGGGTATACCAGAAATTTTAAGAGCAAAACTTGAGCCACCAAAGGAAAGTGAAAGACCCCCTTGGGTTCTGCCATGGACCTTCCTGTCCCCATTCATTTTCTCAGATCAGGCTTCTATAAAACACCAGCTAGCAGTGCTGGTTTCAATATTTTAAACCTAATGTATATACCCCTTAGAAGATGGATACAAACAGCCGCAGGCAGTTTGCTTTGTAGTTTTAAAAGGTTGGCAGGAAGTATTCTGTGACTGTTTTGGGGTATGGATGTGTGCCTTTCAAAACAAAAAGACACACATGATCCTTTTTAAAAGCTTACAAACAAACTGGATAAAAAGGAAGATAGATGACACAAAGTAAGGTTAATAAAAAGGTTCTTCCTTGATGTGGAATTTCTATAAAAATCAATGGTGATATGGCTACAATTTGCAGACACCAGAGAGAAGCCACATGACCTCTGCAGCTCCCCACATGAGCTAGGTCTGTCCCCATGTTATTACACCTTCCAAAGCAGCAAAGTCCACTAGAAGGCGGTCAGAGACCACTCCCAAGGGGACAATATAAACAGGAGTATATTTTATGTAAGTCCACACTTCCTGATTTGTATCTATAAATTTGGAATTTTGAGAAACTTAAAAATATGGAAATAGCTTTTAGATTTTCACATGTAATTCTACTCATTTCTAATGGTCCAGGAGAAGGCACACGAAAAAAAATGTCACATCATAAAACTGCCCCAGTCCTTTAAAAATGGTACTTTTGCTCATGGAATGATCATATACTTTTTGACATTCCTATTTTTCTACTTTAATGTTAGTTAAGTCTGACTTTATGCTACCATGGCCTGTAAGTAATGATTAACACACAAGGAGTGTGCTCATGGGTAAGGAATATTCTCAGTACATCACACACTGTCACCCTTTCTCTATCCTCAATGGCATTTAAACTGTCATCCCCACCCCCAAATCTCTCCCATTCTGGTGCCACAGCATATCTATCAGCACTGACTTTAAAGACATGGGAACGTGGCCATCTTGAAGGTGGTTTTCCCAGACCTTCCCAATTGGAAGACATTTCTCTTTATTCTGAAGCTCTCTGCATTTCACATGTAATTCTATACTATCTGCAGATCTACAGATGCTGGCCTCCAAGATTATTTAATCAAATGTTTACCTCTTTACTGCTAGGAGGGAACTTGGCGGATGGAATTAAGGTTGGAAATCAGCTAACCTTAGTACAGGGTGGTCACCCTCAATTAACCAGGTAAGATCCATGTAAGCAACTCTATACACCCTTCAAAGCCAAAGAGGAAGGCAGAACAGTCACTTGGTATATGCTACACACACAAGAGGAGAGCGGTGAGGCAGGCAGGAAGGGGCGGGAGTCATCACACAGTTCACCATTGCTGGCTTCTAAGACAGAGGAAGAGGACCAGAGCCCATCTCCAGAAGCTGAGAAGGACCCCTGGGCCAATGACCACCGAGAAAAGGGGGATCTCTGCCCTATGATCAAATGAAATAGAATTCTGCAAATAGCTTGCATGCACTTGGTAATGGATTGCCTTCAGAATCTTCCCAAAGAAATACAGCCCTGCCTAAGCCTAAGTCAAGGCGGTGAAACCTGGAACAGAAAAGCCAGCGGAGCCAAGCCAAGCCAAGCCAAACCTCATACCTACAGAATGATGAGACAATAACTTCTTGGTGTTTCAAGCCACCACTAAATTTGGGGTAATTTGTTATCATAGCAATACAAAACCAATGAACTAATAATACTACTTAATAGTTCAAATCTCATTAGACCATCAGAATACTTGAGGAACTTTTAAAAATACCTATAGGCTGCACTGCTGCAGATCACAAATTGGTGAAAGCGAAGGGTGAGAAGACAGAAGACATCAAGCTTCTGTTCGTATCTCCCCAGTGATATTTCCCCTCCCACTTATGAACATTAGCATCACCAGAGAGGTCCTGCATGCCCATTCGCAGGAGATGCCCATCCTCACATCCCCAGAGTAAACCAATGTTTTGATCTTTTCCCCACCATATATTAGTTTTGCACCTCACACTTCATATAACAAATTCACAGTGTAAGGCTGCTTTCCCTATGACGTGTTACTAGCTGCTGATTCCTTTTCACTGTTGAGTAGGTATCTCCTGCATGATACACCATACCACCCTTCTCTAATCACCTGCTGTTGAGAATCTCAGTTGTTTTCAATTTGAGGATATAAAGAATAAAGCTGCTATGATGGTTCCAGTAAGATATGTTTTCATTTCTCTTCAATTGCTGGAATCACAGGGCATGTTTAGTTTCGCAAGAAAAAGCCAGATCTTTCTCCAAAATGTACCATTTTAATAATTTTCCATGTGAGTAAAAACATTTTACCTATTTATCTCCCCTTGCCCAAAATGATTTTAATGTAAAGCCAGAATTGAAAACTACAATCATAGATTAAAAAATCCTTCAGGGCAAGACTCACGTCTTACTCACCTTTGCTTCACCCAGTACATTTAGCCCAGCTTTTACCAAAGCAAGAACTCATGAATCCTAGTAAATTTCATCTGACTTTTGCCAACACACGGCAAATCTATTAAGTATACCTTCTAAATCTAAAAACATTTAGCACATAATTTTGAGGAAAGTATTTCATAATGAGTGTAATCATCCAATATATATTCTCTATCAGATTCTGAGCTATGTGAGGACTGGCCTTGCTGCCTACCCTTGAACTCTGCACACTGAAGGGCCTCCATGAGTGAGCAGTGTGCTTTGAAGAATAACCCTTTCTCCTAAGTTTTCTTTGTTTTAATCAAAACAATATTGCACAAGTCTGCACTCTGGAAAAGTCCAATCTATGGCTCTTAATAACTGGGGAAACAAAGATCACTCAGAAATCTGATTAAAGATATGGATCTTCTCTCTTTAAAACACAGATAAATCTAGGTGTACACACACACACACACACACACACACACACACACACACACACAGAGTTTTGCATGCAGAATGTCTCACTATTCACACAATGCTCCCATAGGCTATTTATGGTTAGAATCACTGCTGCGGTGTTTTTTTTATGACACAATTGATTCCTAAACAAATATTTGTTGAACATCTCATTTGTCCTATAAACTACAATAGGTTCAAGGGGTGCTATGACCAACAAGATACAGTCTGTCCTTCATGAACAGAGGCAAGGAGATCTCACACAAGTGACAGGAAACATCATCTAATCAAAATTAATATGGTCTCAAAATCCATAACTCTATTCAAAGATTTCTTTTTTGCCTAAGCCATAACCCATGACTAACAACCTGAAATGCAAGTAACTCTTCAATGTAACTTGGGTATACAGATTTACCTTTGATTTATGTTTCTGGGAGTAAAAGAAAGAAAATGAGAAAAGTAACAACTTACCCATATCTAGAATTAAGTGACTTCATGACTTAGAAAGTGACTTTCCATAGAAGCACGTACAGAACTGAATTTTCCAATGGTATACAAATGAACATCTTTCATTTTACAGGGAAAAAAGTGTGAAGGTCACAGCACTGTTTTCAATGGTTCATCTGGGAGATGATGGGGGAGAACTGCAGATACATATGCCTCCAATCAGATATAAGATGGTATGCTGTGAAGGGGAAGGTTCATGTATCTGCATTATCCCCCAAATAATTTCACATAAAGTGTGAACAAATATATGGCTTTGGGTGTTCCTGAGTGAGCAATATTTTAGGAAAATGAAATATGCTGTTATCTATAAAAAATTTGAGGGCAGTGTAAAACAACTAAACCAAATGAAAACTTTAAAATGCAACCAATCCTTGGAATCCACTGGGTATTGGTTCCAGGAAACAATCCCCACTCTCATGGATACCAAAATCTGAGGATGCTCAGGTCCTATAGATACAAAGGTATAGTATTTGCCTATAATTTAATGCATAACCTTGCTTACTTTCAATCCTCTCTAGGTGGCTTACAATACCTAATACAATGTAAATAACTGTTATGCTATATTGTTTTGGTAATAAGGAAAAAGTCTATACATACTTAGTATGCATGCAATTTTTTCCCCAGATATTTTTAATCCAAGGTTAGTTGAATACACAGATGGAGAGGGTGGAATGTAATAACAGTAGAAATTTAACACTGACAGAGAATGGAGTTCAAGAATGGTTTGGGGTAGAGAAATGAACTATTCTAATTAGTGTATTTTCTGATTGAAGCTAATTTCTTTAAATGCCAAAGTCTGTATAAAATAGTTTTGTTGGCAATCTCTCCAAATCTCTTTCACACTGCCTGTCTCCTTAATCAAACTAAGTAAACATAATGTAACATTTCTGATGACTCACTGAGACCTTGCATTGCCCTGCTGAGCTGTAATGCAGTAGCTCTGAGAAGCCAAGGAACTAGGACTCTAGGCTCCCTCACCTGGCCTCAGAATAGCTCCAGCTGTTCCATTTGAAAACCTCCTACCCTTTAGATTTATTTTCTCTTCCCCTCATTATCAAATGACTTCTGCTACCAACACATACCTAACAACAATGCCTGCAACTTCATCCATCTAACTCATGGTCAAACTGAGAAAATAACTTTCTTCAAAACAGCTTCATGTTGAAACAACCTAAATGCCTGTGTTTTATTTTAGAAAAACTAACTAAAGGGGGGCACAGTGATACATGCCCGTAATCCCAGCAACTCAGGAGGATGGGGCAGGAGGATCATGAGCTCAAAGTCAGCCTCAGCAATTTAGGAAGGCCCTGTGTCAAAGTAAATTTAAAGGGCTGGGGATGTTGTTGCTCAGTGATTTATCAATCCCCCATACAAAGGAAAAAAAATGGAAGAAAGAAAAATTCATTGGAGTGGCTGTTATCTTGTCGATGAAGAGCTGGCTGAAAGACAGCCAGAGCCTAGTGCCCTGTCCCATCCCCAGTGTCAAGGAGCTGCTGCATGATACTGACACTGACCTGTGTCTACACATGCATAGTTTACAATACGCAAAGGAAGAGATGAAGGCAAAAAACAAAAAACTGATTATTATTAAATGAGGGTCTAAGTTAAAATGTGGGGTTAATGACACATACTTTGTAACAGCCACCTATTCTAGCTGTTTAGTTATTTTTACTTCACTTTTATTTTGCTTTTTGCTCATTTTCACCTTTTTGAGTCATTTTCACAAAACTGATCTTTTACATAGTGAAGTATAATTACAATCACAAAACAAACTGTCTTCCTTCATGAGATACTTTAGCTATACAGCTACCAGCTACAAACACTTCAAGTTAAAACTGTTCCTCTGTTCCTTAATGGAGTCCACATTTAGGACAACATAACTGCCATGACAGTCCATTAACCCTTGGATCCCAGACCTGTTGAAAGAACATCACTCCTAAGGAAACTCCCAGTCCCCTCTAGTACATCATGAGCAAAAAAAGAAAATAGTTTAAAGTCACTATGTAACCAGTTAAAATTGTTCCAATTATACTCCCTTCATGTTTTAGCCATAGCAGTACCAATTGTGATGGACTGTGCTATTTAAAAAACTCCAAACCTACAAACATTCAAAATTCTATGGATGCATCTGAATATGCAATCCTGTATCACTTCTTCATGATGACATTAAAAATAGAATCTGTCTGGGAAATCATTAATATTCCATTACAGTACCCTTAACGATTACTAACACCCCCACTCAAACTTTTTTCCTTTTTTTCTTTTTGGTTAAAAATCTGTTTGTACTCTTTAAGCAGCATCTGTTCTGTCAAAACGTTCTAACAGACTTCTTTGGAGAGATTTCTGTTTTGGGGGTTTTTTTTAAGCACGAACATGATTTGTGGATCTTCAGCTACTTCAAAGTATTACCCTCATTATCGTCACCATTTTTCATTCAAGGTCTAAACCACAGCAAAGGCAGCATCATTATTCTGCCAGTGATGATCGCATGCCTGAAAGCAAGAGCATGCTTCCAGACCTCCATGGGGAAGGCAGAGGCAGAACCGCGCCATGTGCCTTTTATCACATAACTCAGCTTGATTTGCTTTCCTGAAAAAAAGACAGCAAGAGTCCATATTTTAAGCCAGAACCTTTAAAGCTTTCCTCTTATAAAGCTTGCTAACATAGCTTTTCTCTTCAAAGGCTCTCCTGCTTACACTAGGATAAGCATCCGAGCCCTTTCCTCCATGGATACTGTTGCTACCAGGTTTCCATGACCTTCTCTGGAGAGAGCTCACCTACACTAGGCAACAGTTGATGCTCTTTTTATAGCTACACTTAAATACCACCCATAAGTTCCTATTTTCAACTACATACTCCGAATATAACTCAGATCAAGTATTTTTGAAAATTCACTTCAGTCTTTTCATTTATAAAAAGTTTAGACTTGTTTCAGACTGAGGCCTGCTTCTTCCTCTCAATCGAGTCCTTTGGGAATAAATAATCTGAAAATGCTGCTACACAACAAAAGCAATCTGGGATTTAAATATGAACATTTGCTAGTTTCACTGTTAGTACATGCTTCTTTTCAAAACCAATAAATAAACAGGAAGGGTCAAACTTAAAAGATATAATTTGAGTTTATAAAATAATAAAGAATATTCCCAGTGCTTTAGATTGAAATGATCCTTTAAAGATCACCTACAGAGCTTTCCAACTTCTTTTGTTGCCAAACATCATTTTGCTCCAAAGACATTACATGAGGGAGTTTCAGCACAACAGGAAAACAGAACAAGCAGTTTTAGACTCGGTGGAAAGGGTGGAAGGAAGAAGGTGAACAGTGGACCCAGGGAGCTCCATAAACCTAAACTGAAAATTGTGGGTGCAGGCCAGATTATCTTATTTTACAAATGAAGAAACTAAGGCATGAAATGATCACCCTGAGGTTTTATCCCTAGTAACATCCACTAGAAACACTCAGGCGGAGGGCTCAGAGACTTCCGTAATATTGTCACAAAACCTACTTCATTCTAGTTGAGCACAATACACCTAGCACTCAATGCACCTCATGTCATTTAGTTCCCCAACTGTGCTTGGAGGAAAGTGTTGTTACCGCATCTTATGCATGGAAGAGCTGAGTTGCCTGGCCCAGGCAAAGTGCTGGGCTCGCCCTCCAGATCTACCACTGTTCATGTCACACTGCTACAAAGCCCCCACTGTTAATGCAGCCTAGCAGATCAAGCAGCAGTAATGGGGAAGACAGAATTCAAGTTTTTCTCTTTTCTTTCTCTTCTTCTCCATGCAGGTTAGATGGTAAGTAAAACTGAAAGGACAAAGGGGCAATCTGAGAAAAGAAGTTAGCAACAGAAGCTCTAATGAGCAGCTTGAAATAAATCAGTACTTAATACATTTCCCTCAATACTGTCACCATCCCATCCAAGCCACCACCCCTTCTTGCACAGACAATTGGCACTTTACTATCTCTTCCACTTCCACTCCTCCTTCAAACAATTCTCTACAACACCTGAATGATAGATTTGTGTCACTTTCCAGCTTTGAATTATCTGAACTAGCATTGTTTTTTCTTAACACACAATTGTTTTTTAATGCTGCTACAGACTTAACACCTGAGCTATTTATTCAGTACTTGGATAAAATAAGAGTAATAAAATTTCATTAAGGTCATTTTAATATGATGCCTAACCCTATGGTTGAAGTTGCTCCATTTGTTGTTTTGTTTCTTTAAAACGGACCCGTTCATTATTTTTTTCTTTCAAAATTTGATAGGATCATAGAATCAAATGCAGCGGTTAAGGAATAATAGACTCCTTGCAATTTTACATTGTTTCTGCCAATGCTACCATTTGTAAAACAATAGTATAATATCCCAAATAGTAAGATTAATAAAATCTGACCTTATTCAGTTATACTTCTGGCTCATTGATTATCATCAAAGCTAAGATTCAAGGGGACAGCAGAAATATAGAGCAGGTGAGGAGAGAAGGAGAAAAGAAAGCCTCATGCTGCTTAAGGTCAAGCTTTGGGTATAAAACTTGGAAAAGTAGGGCAATTGTCAGTGCTACATTTTCAATCTTCTACCTGGCTGAAAGTCAAACAGAGGGGCAGATGGGACTTGGGGAGTGAGCTGGGCTGGCTCTGCTCTCTCTTTTGTAGGAGAGTCCTATAGTTCTTGCTGTCTCTGTGTAAACAGGTCCTTTTCAAAGTTTAAACTTATAAAAAAAATTGCTGACCTCTAAATATTTATAATGGATGATTGATTTTTTGTTGTTGCATATAGCTTAATACAGTTACAACTGATTATAAAGCCTAATGATTATGAACCTGTAAAGTATAACTTTATATTTCCTAATTAGGTTTCTTCCTTGTCCAACAAGATTCATTAATCTTTATTAAAACATATTTTTCTTTGCTGACCTTCCAAGGATGTTTAAATGCTACCTTTCTGGCTAATTTTTCCATTATTTTCACAAACTATTTTTCCTTAAGAATACCAAAAAAAGGAAAATAAAGAAAACGAAAATTACATTTAAAATAAAACATAGCGCTATCGGTTATGTAGACATTTAATTTCAAAGTTAAAGAATGGATGCAGATAGCATATATATTTTTGGAGTCTTCTTTTTAAAGAATCTTACCAAAAATTCTGTCCTTTGAGAAAGTAAGGAAAAACAAATTTAACTGAGAACTTTCAATGGGATTCTAACCAATAAAATACATGTAATAGTTTAATTCACAGTGTTATTATTTATCATCCCAATAATGGATGAAACATTTGAATACCCAGAGGCCTACCATACTGATTTTGATTCACATCTTTTCTATTTAATTGGCACTTCCTAACGTGCGTGCGCACGCACATACACACACACCACTATTAATTACAAATTAGAGGATAAAATAACTTTTGTCCGTGCCTTAAGGCAATGTAAGCTAATTTCAAAGTTAATATACTTCCAAGTAAAGGAAAAAGAAACAAGTCATTTCTACAATAAAAAAAAAGAAATTCTAAAGAATACTCAAGTCAAATCCTTCACTGCAACAATTATATTAAAGGATATTGCTATGGTTTGGACACAAAGTGTCATCCAAAGACTCATGTGCTGAAGGCTTGGGTCCCCAATGTAGCAATATTCAGATGCAGAGTTTTCAGGAAACAATTACATCCCTGAGTTCTCTCATCTCATTGGTGCATTAATTCATTGATAGCTGAATAGACTCCTGGAAGCCAGCGGAAACTACACAAGTCAACCAGCAAGGACTGAACTCTTAAACCATGAGTCAAAACAAATCTTTTCTCTTTTAAGTTATTTTTGTCAGGTATGTTGGCCACAGGAATAAAAAGCTAGCTATCACAAGTATCATACTGATTAGTTAAAATTTACTTACCTGTTTAATGATTTCTAGCAACACTGCCTTTTACACCTATTTGTATTTAGGCACATTTAGGAGGATGTATGTTTTTAAACCCTCTGCAAACTGCGCTTAGTTTTGTTTCGTAATTCTTTGTTAGAAAAATTATGAAAAGTCTTGGGTGTTTTGTTTTCTTTTTTCCATTCGCTACATCAATCATTTTTAAAAATTAAAAATTATTTTTAAAAATTAACAGAGATTGTTTCAACTAATTCCTTCTCTATGTCCCTTTGGGAACTACTAAATTCAATTGCTACTCAGGGAAGGAGGGAAGGGGGATAGGGAGTGAAAGGGAGGGATGGAGATGGAGGAAAGGGGAAGGAAGAAAAGATTTAACTGACAAAAATATTAAAGATAACATTATTGGAACATTAAATGGCAGGTGAAAATAGAAAAGTTGAGATAGAAAATAATTATGGCTTCATGATTCACTGTCAAAATCTTCAGTCTAGATGTATCCTCAACATATTACTGTGAAACCAATAGATGCCCTTCTACCCCACGTGTCAATGCCATTGCTCAGTATCTCTTTTCCTCTTATTTCCCATTGTTTCTTCCCTTATGCCACATAAAAATGCACTTTTCACCTCTAAATATTCAAATAACTGAAAGCCATCAAAGTCCATTGTCCACCCTGTATGTAATAGACAACCACCAGAGTTAGAAATGAAAGTTGAAAAAACAAATGGGGCTTTCCTGTGAAATTCAGAAGAAATAAAATTTAGGGAATGGGAAGACAAAAGAGCAAAGTGCTATGTTTTGAGCATCAGATTAAAAAATGTTTAATTTTTTAAAATGTTTATCTGATAAAAGTTGCATAAAATGTGATGTTTTGATTGTATACATATATTATGGGGAATGATCGAATCAAGCTGATCAACATGTGATGAGAACATGTAAAATCTACTGGTAGCACTTTTCAAGTATATAATACTCACCATGCCAGACATACAACAGAACTCCCAAATTTTATTCATACCAACTAATTGAACTTTGTCCTCTTTTAACAACATCTCCCCTTCCACAATCCCCAATCACTGGTAACCTCCCTTGTATTCTTTGATTCTGTGAGTTCAACTCTTTCAAATTCCACATATAAGTCAGATCATGCAGTATTTATCTTTCTGTGTCTGGCTTCTGACACTTAGTACAATGTCCCTAGGCATATGCATATTGTCATGAATGACAGGATCTCTGTTTTTAAAAGACTGAATAGCAAATATTTCACTGTGCATATACACTACACTTACTTTATATATTCATCCACTGATGGGCCTTCAGGTTGATTCCATGCCCAGGCTACTGTGAATGTTCAAAAAGACTATCCTACAGTGTAACAAGCTTCACAACATGCACATGATGGAAAACCTATACCTCCCAGTTCCTTGGTATCAACCCCTGATGAGATTGGACCGAAGAGTCCCCAGGCTAACATCAAAGAATGTAAATTAATTACTCTGAGCAGTACCAACAACTCCTGGTCCTGACCTTTCAAACCTCGGGTTCTCCAAAAGGAAAAGACACAAGGCAGCAAGGAGACCTAGCAACCCTTCTTTTTTCCTAGGATTTTGAGTTACTTCAGATCATTTATGAGTGGTCTGAATAGAGATATGCTCTGCTATCATTCCAGGATTATCTCAGAGTCCCAAAAGGATAAGAACTAGTTTTCTTCCTCAGATTCTTCAAGATTCCAGGACCAGTCCAGGTAACTCCATTGTTGTAACATCAAAGGACAGGGAAAGGCTTAGGAGAAAGACTAATGGCAAGGTAAGGAAAATACAGGGTTAACCAAGGTTCATTTTCAGATAAATGTCACAGATGGTGCTTGTCAAAGAACAGTGAATAGGTATACAAAGAAGCAGAATGCTAAAAAGGGACATTGAATATAAGTCTTCTCTAGTGGCACTAATCTCACTTGTCCCTAAGAACTGAATGCAACCTTAAGTCCAAATACTGCAAGAAGGAACGGGGGGTCCCATTCCATCCCACTTGGAGCTAAGTGATGAACAAAGTATTAAAAATTAAATAGCTGACATATAGCATAACTACATGCTAAGACTCTAAAGGCTTTATACAAATTTTTATACATATATAAATTTAACTAATTATTAAATAAATAAGGTGGAAAACTAATAAAACCTCCCATTTCACAGATGAGAAGAGAGGGAGAAAGAATTTAAATAAACTTGCCTACAGTCCTCAGCTATTAAGGGAGAGCCGAGTCAGGATAATTCTCAAGCCCATAATCTCTTTCATACTATGTTGTCTCTCTTGAAATTCAGCCTCCAATTCAGAGGTGGCCTATATTTTACATTCTCGTCCCTCTGTAGTCATGTTTTTAATAGTTTTACTATTTCCAAGAGTCTCAGGAATGTTTTATTAAATCTATGCAGAACCTCCCTTTTCTCCTCCTCCTTGCCCCAATGATGCTTGAAGGTGAACCATGCCCAACTGCTGAGATGGGTCAGGAAGGGGCTCTGAGTGATCACACTGGGCTCTGCCACCCAATCTTGCTGCAGGCTCTGCTGGATTGCGGCTTCCCTGAGACCTCCACAACTTGGAGGCAGATAGACAGAGGCTCCTATGGTCACAACAGAATGTTTATGGTGGCAGGAGGCAAGAGATGGAAAAGAATGACTTACATAAAAAAGGTGTCTTCCACCTCCATATCAAAGGCCCTCTCCAATGTCACCTCTTCCCAGCCTTCTGCTTTGAGGAATATCAATGACGTTCTGTCACTGATTTTCTTTTGGTATCCAACTTTATTTCACTTTGGATTGTAGACAGAACTTATACTTAAAGCAATTTAGGGAGAAAAATTCTTTTTTGCCAAAGCCCTCAAATATGTTCAAGTTATTTATGTCAACAACGGAAAACACAGTAGCTTGTAACCTGTAAAACAGGCTCCATGTGTCATCTCTCTTTTTCAATGTAGTAAGGCAAAACTTAACTAAATTCTCCAAATTAAAGGCTTAAGGCAAATTTTCCATTTCTCATACATTTAAATATGTTATGGCCTATATACTTAACTATTTCTATTAAGACAAAACAATAGTGTTTATGCTTTTATGCTAATTTGAAATAACTATCCATTTTAAGGGAGAAAGTCTCCCCCCACCACCACCACCATGTTTCTTAGTAGTCTATGGTCTCTGAGAACAGGTATCCTTGTAGTTCCCAGAGCTTCTCCAAGTTCCACACCACCTGGGGAACACCATGGGCCTTCAACAAATGTCCCTAATTATGTTAACACACAGAACAAGCTTTAAGTCCAAATGTTACTTCTGGCCCAAAGAAATCTGAACAGGCATAAATCCAAATGCAACCTTTGATCCAAAGAAATCTAAAAGCAATAAGGTCATTAAGTAACAATAACAACCTCCATTTAATCAATGGAAACAAGCATTTTCTGATATATAATCTAGTAGTTATCATCTATTTTTATGAAGAAATGTAGTAAAACTCATCCTCCTTCTCATTTAAAATACCTAAATTCATGCATGCCTATAATTTTGTAGGTTAGGAAAGGTGTGCAGGAAGAGAGAAAGAGGTTACTCAGAAACCTGGAAGATGATACCAAATGTCTGTGTTTCTCTATGTGTATGCAGCTATTTGGCATGTAAACATACTGTCCCAAATTCAAACAAATTTCATCCAATAATTCATCTCAGCAGCCAATTCAGAGACAACCCACCCAAAGGGGAAGGGGGAAGGGAAGTGGAAGAGAAAGGGAAAAAAGGACAAAAAAAAGAGCAAGAAAGAAGGGAAACAATAGAAATAAAGAGAAAGGAGGAACAGAGGGAGGAGAAGGGAAATAAATCGCATTCCACATAGTGAAACAAAACAAAAATGGTTTAAAGGAAACATTTTCTTGACTGAATTCACAGTAAAAAACCATTCCTACTAAAAGGCAAAAATCCTCATCTTGAGTGGGTAAATGGCAGAGGTTTGCTCCTGAAAGGGAATCAATACTTCATTTGACAATTTCCCCACCAAATGCCACTATCATTTCCAATGTCACTAGGCTGTCATGCTCCCACAGTAAAGTAGTAGTATAATACATATCTTTACCCTGGGGTTTAAAAACAATCTCAATTGTACAACAACACATCTTTGGGTAAAAACTTGGCAGGACAAATCACAGGACATATGTTTACCCAAGGTGAACAGTAGCCACAGAACTGTACATTAACTACACTTGGCTTTGGACAGCACCAAACATGCTCTAAAGCTACCCGATAATTTATCTACAGTCAGCAGGTTACCCTAAGTCTACCACTAAAATCTAAAGGCTTTCCTGTCAATTTTCATTTCTGACATAAGTTGATAAAAGCCTCACAAATCCTCTATCTCACAGAGACTCCATTACTTTCTTGCTAATACACTAGAATGAAAAAAGACTTGTTAACACTGTGTAACTTCATAGCCTATTTATCACATCACAATTCTGCACCTTTTATTTTCCAAGCCCATTTGAAAGTTATGTGAGTACTGTTTTAAAAAGGCTAGAATCAAAGACATCTATAGAAACCACATACTCAACATTCACATCTTACCTACAACTTTTAAAATATTCATATTCATTATCAATCACTATTATGTATTTGATCAAATGCACATCTTATTTATAATGCTGAAGAATGCATGAATTTTAAAGTTGATTGTGTTTTCTCCTTTAAAGCAATCTATGAAAAACTTGCTGATTGTTAGCAATAATAAAGCCGATTACAAATAATTTCGGCATTCTACAATTATCAAAATTTAATTTAATCTATTTCCAGAGACAACCTGAGTGGCTCTGAGACTACAGGCTGAACACTGTCAGAACTGCTTGCATTATTATCTTATAAGAGCTTTTCTGTTTCCATAGTGAACATGCCTTCTTGACCTTTAAGTTCTGAAAGCATGCTTACAAATAAATCAAACAAAAACTGTCCACTAACTTTTTGTATTACCAACTATTCCAGATCTACTTATTATTTCAGTATATGATTAAAATGTGGATCTTTAAAATTATCCATTTAAGAGTACTCTATAGCCTGAAGCATGAAGGCCAAGGCCCAATAGAAACATCACCAATAAAATCAAAAGCATAAAGCAAAATTCTTAAGTGATCCTTAGCCTGTTTTGGAACAGAAAATAAGCAGTAAATATAAACATAAGCATAATCTAAAAACAAAGCAGTCCCATACTTACTTTTAGCAGATCCTTGGAGAATTCAACACCTTCATTTATCCCTTGGAGGTTTGTAATGAACTCTTGGCATGTCATCTTCTTTCCAATATTCTGGAATAGAGGCAAATAATATATCATGACATTTATGGAATTAAGATTAATGCTTAAGTAATTAAAAAGCAATTGATTTGTTTTTTAAAAACAAATATATATACATACTAATACATGTATATATACATATAATACAGTTTTAATATGCAAGGAAAAATATGGCCTATTATGCTTCTAAAACTATCATTAAGCATGTCAAAGAAAATTATGTCAAGCCCTCATTTTAACTCAGGAAAAAAAAACCTTCAAAAACCTATACTACACTCATAATAATGTAGGTTTTAATTTAAAAATGTAGACAAAAATGACATTTCTGAGCTAAATTTCGATAGTTACTTGTATTTCCAAATATTGTCAAAAACTGTGAAGGATCTGAGATCCTCACTTTCTAGCTAACAGGTTAGCCTGTCATGGATGCTGGCAGGGGAGAAATGACTCCTGGGTGAGACACAATATTTATATTTGTAATAGGAGTAGCCGGAATATTAGCATTTTCTTGATCTGGTTCCCTGAGCCCCAATTCTCGAGCAACTTGAATAGAGTCAAATGCTATCTGCACATGCAAAAGACCTCATTATAAAAAGACAAACCCTAAGCTCTAGGAACTGAAATATTTGATAATGGACAATAAGTATGCTACCCCTTCACTCTAGATGGAGGCACCAACTCTATCTTTCAAGACGGTAAGCCAACCAGACCACTGCTCTGAAATCATTATATCCTTATAAGCTACTCACTAAAGAAACAATCTTGAAAAAATAAAGAACCAGAGTAAGCAAATCATCTGTCCATTAGATGTTCAAAAAAGTGAGTGACCCATAGAGAATTGTGCCCCAGCATACTTTCAACTTGACTTAAAGATAATAAAGTTTAATGAAAGAAAATCATATTCATGAACGAAATATAATTAGAAAATCTAAACTACAAAGACAAGACAAACACAGTGACGAGGAAAACTAATAAAACTGGTGTCACAGAGCTTTATCTCCTAAGCTAATTAAGCCAAATGAACCAGTAGAAGCTGCCAGTCATGAAGGACACATTAGTTCAACCTGGACAGCAAGAGAAATGTGTCACATGCAGGAGAGGGATGTACCAGAGGCATAGGCACAGCATCTCTAGCAAAATGTGGTCCACGTGAACAAAATCTCTAACACATTCACATCCCTGTATAGCATATATCCTCACAAATAGGTTTACTTTCCAAGGCTATTTTATTCATTCATAAATGATGAAGAGTAAGGCAGAATTTAAAAAAAGGGGGGGGGGGAGTGCTGGGGATGTAACTCATTGGTAAAGTGTCCCTACATTCAAACCCCAGCACACAAACATCCAACTTCAACAACCACCCAGGCAGCATATTCTTGGAGATAAAGACTTTAAAAGAGATGTGCTCAAGAGGGGCTGCCTTGAAAGGGAAACCTTCCCTTTCACAGCTGCCTTTCTCCCAACTCTTAAAACTCCTCAGCCCAACCAAGCTATCTAAACACTGTGTGAAAAGTGCTAAAACTTTTGTGTTGTTAAAAACGTGCCTCTTCCATCAGCAAGGAAGGTAAAGACTTCATTTGAAAAGATGGAATGAATGATTTGAGATGGAGATCTGGGTTTGCCGAAGAATTAATTTGGTAGAGATTTTCCATAAATTAAATCTACAGTTCCAAAGTTTTGATGAGTATTTTAAATCTCAGAAACTTTAATGAAAAAAATGTTGTGCAATGATATATTGGGGAAAAAAAAACAAACTCAATTTTTTCGATCCTTTTAAAATGTATTAGGTCAACCAAAATGCCTCAAGGTTAAAAAGTAATAAGCATAATCAAGTCATTTTGATATGACTTGGAAAGGCCTTTTTGGATATAGTCCAAGGATTTAAGAAGATGAATGAACAATCACTAGGCAGCAAATTCTTTTCCAATGCTTTACTTCTAACAAAATTAAAAAAGAACCTCCCTTAATCATCCATTAATCACCAAAAATATTTTAATATGATTTAAGAAATTCAAATACTAATAACATTATCTAGTTTTTAACCAAGTGTGCATTAATAACAATTATTAAATACAAATTATTCTAGAAAAAATGTTTTTAACACTTGAAATTGTATTTAAAAAATATTTGTTTCCATTTATTGCAAATGTGAATTGAATAATGATCATAAAAGACTTCAAACATTAAAAGCAGAATACACAAGAGAGCACATTTAGATAAAAGCAGACTGAGAATACAAATATAAGGAGAAAAAGAATGCGCTAAAATACCGATTTCTCAGATGGATTTCTGGGGGAAAAAAATCCTTCCTGGAAAGGGTTCATCATGCCAGTTGCCATTAAGAACATTTGTGATTCACAGAAGCAGGTCAAAATCTCAACACTAACGGGAGTTGGAAGAGGTTGATCACAGCCCCCATGAAGGTGCCTGAAAAGTTGAGGACGTCAGTAGAGGGAAAAATGACAGAGGTGTTTGTACAACAAGAGAACTGGAATTAGAAGTTGTTGAGAGCCACAGCCCAAGGGGCCCCAGCAAACTTTCAGACTGCCAGCTGATGATTGGCTCACAGAGGCCCCAGCAACATCTAGCTGATTGGTTCCTCTGCGGTGATGCTCATTGGACTGTTTCCCTGCCCTTTCAGGCCACGGAGCTGCTCATTGGGGGACTTTTTTGGCTCCACCCACGCAACCCAGCCAATCGGCCTCAAGAGGAGGATTATGGGAGGTGGAGAGGCTGGTGGTTTGGGGGAGTGGCTTGAGGGAAGCCGGTGGTGGCAGTTGGGCTCTGAGGGTTTTTCCTGAGGAGCTGTTTTGTTTGGCGTGTGTGGTTCTAAAAATAAAGTTAGTTTTCTTTTGACAAGTGGCTCCTGAATTGTGCCCAGCCAGACTGCGGCAAGAAGTGAAGATGGGCCTGGATGGCTCTAGTCTTAGGAAAAAAAGTTTAAAAGGAGTTTCTTCTTAGGTGAATATGTCCACTTCATCTAGCTTATGGATGAGCAAAGAAAGTGGTTTCTTGAGATGAAATCTACTTCCCATGAAGATGTTGCAAACACTGCTGAGATAAAAGATTTAGAATATTATATAAAGCCAGCTGATAAAGAAACAGCAGGGTTTGAGAGGACTAGGTCCAATTCTGAAAGGTCAGATGCTACAGAGAGGAAGAGTGAATCAGTGTGACAAACTTCATTGTTCTTACCAGAACGGTCGCAGCCATCTCGTCCTTCAGCAACCACCACCCTAACCCGCCAGCAGCCATCAACAGGAGGCAAACCTTTCCACCAGCAAAAGGAGTTTGACCTGCTGATGGCTCAAACAGCCATTAGCCTTTTTAGTGTTCTTAAAAACACTAAGCAAAGCATCAGTGATTTTATTAATAAAATCTGTTAGACATAATGCTATTACATACTTGCAGTATAAACAGAACTTTCGTATGCATGAGAAACAAAAAAATCTGACTCAATTTACTGCCACACTAGCTCTATTATGGTGGTCTGGAACCAAATGATCTCTGAAGTATGCCCATATATAATCCTTTTATAGATTGGATTATGTTTGATTTTTAATTTTTACACAGAATATTCGTGTTTTTTCATGATCATCTGTCTGGTTTTGGTATTAGAGTAATACTGTCCTCATAGAATGATTTGGGAAGTGTTCCCTTTACACTTTCTGAAGAATTTGTAAAGAACTGAAGGTAAAACCTCTTTAAATGTGTGGTATAGTACACAAGTGAAGCCATCTGATCTTGGGATTTTCTTTGTGGGAAGCTTTTTCATTACTAATTACAACATGCTAACAGTTCAGATTCTGTTTCTTCTCAGGTTTCGTTAGTTTCCATCTTTTATAAAAAATTGTTTCACCTTGCTTTGTTTTGATGACACAATTGTTGCCACTATGCACTTAGAATTCTTTTACTGCTACAAGATCAATAATGTCCCCTTCTTATAATACTGATTTTAATAATTTGAGTCTTATGTGTGATCGGTTTAACCAAATGTCTACGTTATTGATCTTTTCAAAGAATAAACCTCTGGGTGAATTTTTCTCGGCTTTCCTCTTCTGTTTCATTTATTTCCACTCTAACTTCCTTGAATTTCACTGGGTTGATTTTGTTCTTTGTTTCTCTGTTGGTTAGACAGACTTGAGTGCATTCTTTTTTTAGCATAGGCACTTACAGTAACAAATTTGCTATTTAGCATTGCTTCAGCTGCATCCGATCAGTGTTTTTCATTTCAAAATTTTTTATTTGCATTGTAAAATTTCTTCTTTGACCCATTATTTAGGAGTATATTGTTTAACTTCCACAAATTTCCTTTTGTTTTTAATTTCATTCCATTGCACATAGAGAACAGACTTCATATATTTTAATCCTTTTGGATTTGAGACTTTCTTGCCCTATCTTTGAGAATATCCATGAATACTTCAAAGAACACTCTCCTTCGTTGGGTGAAGAGTCGAGCAATTTCTATCGGATCTAGTTGGTTTATGGTGTTCAAATCTTCTATTTCCTTGTCGATATTGTGACGATTGGTTTTTGTTTTTTGCAGTGCAGGGAACTGAACCCAGGACCTAGGCACTGAGCTACATCCCCACCCCATGAATGAATACTGAATATATTTCTCCCTTCAATTCTGTCGATTTTTCTTCATGTACTTCACATCTGTCTTATAGGCTTTGAGGGGAAATAAACATTCCCCATACTCACACACATAACTCAGCACTTAGTCTTTTACTCTGGTCACTAAAATGTATGAGGTTTTTCCCCTCAAACCACCAGGTCTCCAGCAGACACTAGCTGGCTGTCCTATCATTCAAATTCAATTCTGACACTAACTGCTGATAGCATGAGATCCCACAGGTTAAGCTCTCGGTATCACAAGAGCCCCTCACTTCAGATACCAATCACGAATAGTTGTCACCTATACTTCTGATTATGTATACACAGGGATTCTGATTACCCGCACCTTGGGTTCAATTAATTTATTAGGATGGCTCACAGAATTCAAGGTAACAGTAGTATTTACTCCCTTCTTTAAAAGGATATTACAAAAGATACAGATGAACAAACGAATAAATACACATGACAATGTATGAGCTTCTCTGGTGCCTAAGAATCCTTGACATACAAAATCAGTGATTAGAATTAGCTTTATCTATAGACTATAAAATTCTCAAGTCAATCTAACCAACTGAGAAACAAAAATAAAGACCAAAATCAACCCAGTAAAACTCAAGGAAATTATAGAAATTAAAGAATAGGAAAGCAGAGAAAAATCTGTACCCAGAGGTTTATTCTTTGAAAAGATCAGTACATTGGCATTTGGTTAGACTGATCACACAATAAGCTTGGAGATTTGAAAAGGCCTCCTGGTATACTGAGAGGCATAGAAATGGTACCATAAAAATCAATGCTACGTTTCCAATCCAATCTGAGATGCTACTGACCATGACTCTCTGGAACACTGAAAAGAGGCAGCATCTTAATCAAACTTAAAAACAGATGCAAAATGGAGAACCCTAAAAGTGCCAATTCCATTTGAAACCTCAAAATAACTGACAGGTCCAAATCTTGAATACTTGACTAATCAAGGTATCATCTTTAAATAATATTAGTCAAAAAGTCAAAACACCCAATTCCTAGAAATTCACATGCCTTGATAAATTGAAGGCTGCTCTCAATTTTGATCATGCTGTCGTTTTCAAATATACTTTCTTAAAATAAAAAGGAGCTGTTTTCTCTAAAAGATATATCAAATGGCTTTTGGAGAGAAATTCTTTGATGAAATTCTGAAACAACCCACTAAATCCTAAGTTTTCAATTTTGTGAATATTTGGGGGAGGGGGGATACTGGGGATTGAACCCAGGGATGCACTACTGGGCCACTTCCCCAGTCCTTTTTATTTTTCACTTTGAGACAGAGTCTCACTAAGTTTCTTAAGGTCAAGCTGCTGAGGCTGGCTTCAAACCTGCCGTCCTCCTGCCTCAGTCTCCCAAGCCACTGAGATTACAGGTGTGCACCACCATACCCAGCAATTCTGTGAATATTTCAAGGAAATATGGGTTGGAAATCATAATCTGGAGATTATGTAAATTATAATACTACTAATGAATATTGTCACTAATAGTTCATCTATTGTTTTTCTCAAAAGAACTACACTTTCAAAACAAATATTTCAAAATTAACATAAGAGTTGAGTATTTGTTCCTTAAGTTTTTCAGGTGTTCCATAAGTGAGACAATGGCATGTGATGGGTTATTTGAATAAATTTTTAAGAAATTTTGAGCTAGATTTTAGGTAAAGAGATTACCCTCCTGGGTTTTGGGGAGAGAGTATCCAAATTGTAGACATTATCACAGGCAAAAGTCTAAACAGATAAATTCTATGAATTTCTGTAAAGTACCATACAGTTAATAACTTAGGCTTTGCAAAACGCAAGGTCTGTTACAATTATTCAGCACTGGTATTAGTGTGAAGATGTAAACAATGTTAAGTTTATTAGAACTTTGTTCTAATAAAACTATTTACAAAAACAGACTTCACCTCCATTTTACCTATGAGCCATACTTTGCCCAACCTTATCTAAAGAGAAAATTGGAAGTAGCATTGCTATTGAGGACAACATGAGAGAACATACCAATAGATTACGAATCCTGTTTTATCTCTTAATTTCAGGTTTTTTTCCTTTGTTAAAGCATTTTCCCACCCTACTAAAGAACTCACTCCCAGCTGTTGTCAGCAGTCAGAGGGAACATTGAGACTTTCATTCTTAGCAGGGACATCCAGAAACCATACAAGCTCCAGTCTACAATTCAGCATAAGTGTGATCAAGTCTTGGTTGTAAGCCTGGCTTCCCTGACCAGTAAGGAAATGGAACCTTCTATAAAGCTCTGACCAAGGCCTAACTTAAACCTGGTTGGTCCTAGGGGGAGCTGCCAACAGGGCCAACTTTCTCTAGCAAGATGGACCAGAGTTATCAATGACTTAGAGGTTGCAGAATGATCCTATAATTCTTTATTTTTCAGAGTGCAGGATCTGGAAGCTTTGTGGAAAATATGCTTTCGGAGAAACTCAAAGCTCTCATCATCCATTGGTAAAATCTGGCTTCATAAATCTTGGGATATTAAAAACACAGCAGGCATACCCTCCCACATCGCAATTCCACCTCCTCCAACATGTTACAATAATGATGAAAAAGCATACTACTGGTGTGGTAATTACTTCAGTTGTGCAGCTCTGTTCAAAGCTCCGTTCGCTTTTGTTTTCTATGCTTCTCTATCCAATAAGTGTGATTATGTTATGCTGCCCTCAGGTGTCCACATTTTTATATGCATGAACACTGGGCAAAGTGGGGTCCTTTGAAATATCTCAAAGCAGGAAGCAGCAATATTAAAAGTGTTATTTCATAAATGTCAACCACAAAACTCATTTAAAGTGGTTTGAGGTTCAACTTTTAGGAATATTTGAAACATCAGTGGGATCTTCCCTCCTATAATACACTGCCATTGAAAAAGGACTGTAAGTGGTAAAAAGACCAAAAACAATTATATATGCACACACACGTATATATAAAATGTATATTACCAAATTCACATCTTCATACATGTATTTTGTGTAATGATGAGGGTCTCCTTTCACCATCCATGCTATTCCCCTTCTCCCTCCCTTATATATAATCAGAGATATGATAAATTATGGTGTAATGGTATATTAAGGATTATAATGCAAAAATAATTTTAAAAAGATAAAAATAAATGTATATTACATGTGTATATTATATAGTACATGTAAAATATATGTGAACAATTATAAAATGTTTACTACATGATACTAATATATAATTTATAG
The DNA here is from genome assembly GCF_048772815.1 of Callospermophilus lateralis. Lineage (NCBI taxonomy): Eukaryota > Metazoa > Chordata > Mammalia > Rodentia > Sciuridae > Callospermophilus > Callospermophilus lateralis. The sequence continues at coordinate 16,717,232 of NC_135308.1, read as the reverse complement.
TATACAACATAAAATTTTCAATTCAATATATATATACTATAATTCATTAAGTATATACATATACAGTATATATATTGAATTGAAATTTTATCCCAGCACATTATTGTTCAGGGATCTTATTCCACTTGTTCATGAGGTCAAACCTCATTCTTTCACAAGCATACAGTTTCATAGGAAGTACATGATACTTTGTAACAGAAATGCAAAATGTGAGACTAGTTATCTTCTATTTAGTCAAATATTTAAAAGACTTACAAAAATTTTAAATGCTATTATTTTCACTAAATTTTTTTAATTTGGAAAGTATAATTCTTGATTATTAAAAACTATATTATTCATTTAATGAATTTTAGTGATTTAATAAGTATGGGACTTTATCAATTTATACCAAAAAATCTTTTTGGGATTCTCAAAAAATTAAGGATATTAAAGATACCCTTAGAAAACGTCAAGCTTTGATCTAAGAGTAGATTCTGTAAGTTCTTAATGGAAATATTTTCTTTAAAATTTGAAGAAAAACAAAGACTTGCTGAATTTTACTTTTAATTTGATTGCCATAGTAAAACAGGCACTGAGTCAAGAAATAGTATTCAAAGTGATATCTTTCATTCACTCTCTTCAACCTTATGCCTTCTCCTACTCCAAATCATAAGGGAGAATAAAATGACTGTAATATTAAGTTAAACCTGCTTTTATCACCTACTAATGAACTATGCAAATGTGAAGAAGCTTGCAATGAGAGAAGGAAAAGGTACATATAGTGATGGAATAACACAAATGGGATACTGTGAGGCCCCTAAGTGAACCCCACTGATGTAATTCCCATGTAGGAACCTTTCAAAAAGCAAATATAACAGAAAGAAGGATAGATGGAGGATACAGGGAGGGAGGAAAGGAGGAAGAAGAGTAGGGGAAATGAAGAACGGAATGGAGGAAGGGGAAAAGTTTTTGATAGAATCCAACAAAATGGACCAGTACATGATTAAGCCTTGGCATAATTAAACAAGGATTCCTATTAAAATCTAGGCAGTTGCCAATGACCATGAATTGACTCTAAAGGTTGTTTTAAAATTAAAATTTTTCAAATCATCATATTCTTCTATAAAAGCATTTGCACAGCTGATGATTAGGTTATCACACTATCACATAAATGCTCATTCTGATGACAGAAATTGTAACGGTGAAAATGACTGTGACACCCACTACAAACCCTTAACAACTCCAAAATCTAGACCCCAGTTTTCCATGTACCTTTTATCAGTGAGAAGCTCCAAAAATGAGAGAATCTGATGGAAGCCATTGTGATTGGGAAACCCCAAAAGGGCAAAAAGGAACGTGTGGTACAAAGGAGGTTGGGGGAGGACTCCAAGGGAAGGAGGCTGTGCTGGTTCAAAAGAGATCAAGGCGGGGCTTACTGATGCATGCTCACAATCCCAGCAACTCAGGAGACTGAGGCAGGAGGATGGCTAATTCAAGGGCAGTCTAGGTAATTTAGCAAGACCTCTTCTCAAAAAAATAGAGAGGTGGGGATGCAGTTCTATGGTGAAGTGTGGCTGTGTTCAATTCCAGTACAAAACAGCTGGAATCCCCTGCAGGGCAAAGCTCAGGGAGACAAATGAAAGCCAAGGGCTGCCTTCATGGCAGAGGACAAGGGCATGTAAGGCAGCATAGACAGGAAGAAGTATCCACAGGGAGGACAGCTCTATGGGAGGGAAGGAAACAGGCAAAATGCACTTAAGGCAGATGCCAGTCACAATAATGGTAATTCCAGATAAAGAGACTTTCTGAGGATATTAACTGCATATGGGTCATTTACCTCATGGAGGCTGTGGTGCTTTTCAGTATGGAAATACAAAATAGCACAATATGAGGAAGTAAATGCATCAAATTGCTTTAATTACATTTTCCATAATAGTCTTTTCCACTAGTGATAATAAACCAAATATTTATCCAACATTTAAAATTCTAGTTTCCTACAAAGCCAACTCAGACTGCAAAGGAAATAATTCCTATCATCTCTCTCAAAACGAACTCCATCTACCTTTTTAACATTAATCTATTAAAAACTTAAACCTATTCCTTGACGTATTTTTTCTTCATATTGGTATGGTACATTAGCCATGGTTTTACCCTTTGACCTGTAACCCCCCCAAAAACAGCAAGATCCTGCCCTATAATAAATGAGACCACAGAGGATGATATTCAGCATACTCTGTGCATCCCAAGGACAAAGCCTATGGAGGAGGTCCGGCCAGAGTTAGAGAAGCACTGCTCCAGCCTCTACCTCTTGTACCACTGCACAAGGTGAGCTGGCTCTTGCCAATACTGGACAAAACAGATGCTGGATGAAACTGCTACTAAAAATCAAGTCACAGTGCTGAATGGTAGATTGTTAGAAAGTTTGATTAAAAACTGTGTCCTAGCTATTGCCTCTAACCATGGCCCAACTGTGGCTAGCCATTGACTTGGGCATCTTTTGAGACCTCCTAGTTGTGAAACTGGCCACATAACTATGCCCCTATCTACCATTCATGCAATTCCAGTCTGTGTCTAAAGCTTCCCACCCTGAGAGAGTGAGCCCTGCTGATTAGGGCCTGCCTACTCCCCTGCCCTTGTCTTCAGGCTCAGGGACTAATGCTTTCAGGGTGGCTGAATCCTGACCATTCAAAGTACAAGAGAGATAGCTAGTTATAGTCAATACAAAAGATGTGAAGTAAATCTAAATTTATTCTGACATGTCAAATCCTTTCACTCATAACATTTCCGATAACATGTAAGATATTTTTTAAACATCAGAAATTTATTAGTTGCTCAAAATATTACATTGATCTTGACATATCATATATCATACATTTGTTTCAAATGGGGTATAAATTCTTATTATTCCCACGTGTACAGATTGCAGGATCACATTGGTTATACAGCCACGTTTATACATACTGCCATACTAGTGTTGTCTGTTGTATTCTGCTGCCCTTCCTATCCCCTTCCTATCCCCCCTCCCCTCCCCTCTCTCTACCCCATCCACCGTAACTCATTTCTCTCTCGTTTTTTTTTTCTCCCCTTCCCTCATAACCCAATCAACAAATGGGCCAAGGATCTGAACAGACACTTCTCAGAAAAAGATATACAATCAATCAACAAATACATGAAAAAATGCTCACCATCTCTAGCAATCAGAGAAATGCAAATTAAAACTGCTCTAAGGTACCATCTCACCCCAGTAAGAAAGGCAGCCATTATGAAGTCAAACAACAAGTGCTGGCAAGGATGTGGGGAAAAGGGTACACTTGTACATTGCTGGTACACTGCAATTGGTGCGGCCAATTTAAAATCAATATGGAGATTCCTCGGAAAGCTGGGAATGGAACCACCATTCAACCCAGCTATTCCCCTTCTCGGACTATTCCCAAAAGACCTAAAAAGAGCATACTACAGGGATACAGCTTCATCAATGTTCATAGCAGCACAATTCACAATAGCTAGACTGTGGAACCAACCTAGATGCCCTTCAACAGATGAACGGATTAAAAAAATGTGGCATATATATACACAATGGAATATTACTCAGCACTATAAAATAACAAAATCATGGCATTTGCAGGGAAATGGATGGCATTAGAGCAGATTATGCTAAATAAAGTCAGCCAATCCCTAAAAAACAAATGCCGAATGTCTTCTTTGATATAAGAGGGGCGACTCAAAACAGAGAGGGAGGAAGAGCATGAGAAGAAGATTACCATCAAACAGGGATGAGAGGAGGGAGGGAATGGAAGAGAGAAGGGGAACTGCATGGAAGATGGAAGGAGACCCGCATTGTTATACAAAAAAAAAACATGTAAGATTTAAGCAACAAAAAGATTTACGTCTTCTTTTACTGATAGCTCAAAAGAGCAGGAGTTTGTTCTACTAGAAATTTATATGTATGTTTAACTTGCATGTATATTTTATATTTAAAGATTTTAAAAATAAAAGATTACTTAGCAAATTAACCCCATGACCACAAATATTTACCTAAACATTTAAATAAATAAATATCTATCCTAAGAGAATATACTCAGACAAGAAAATGAAAATCAAAACTATTGCTAATATGATTAACCATGCATGTGTTTTTTAAAGCAGGTACTGAAATGTACTAATAAATTTCACCCCAAAAAATATATTTCAAGCTGTGTTTTTCTTCCTAGTCTAGTTAGCAAGGTTTAACTACAACCCTACATTAAATCAAAACATATAGCCATAATTTTTCCACCATAGCCTTTCAGTAACCTGCTAGCCTGGTCTCCAGTTAAATTCAACTAATGAAGGCCCAGCCTGCCAACACTATTATAGATGAGTGGCTTCCACCAAGAACCTGTCTCCTTCATCCCTGATCCTTACCCAGATGGCATAGAACTAGGAATGGAGTAGGAAAACTATCAATGTTTGTTTAGTTCAAGAATACACTTAAAAGATAGAAAAGCATTCCAATATGTAACACGGAGCTACTTGTTAGAAGTATTAGTATACATTCCATCATTTTATTAGTAAAAACATTAGCAGGCCAAAGCCCATTCCAACATTTTTTCATTTTGAATCTTTCTTTTAAGGAATGATGCAAAGAACAGCCAATATAAGTTAATCTCCCAAATCAGCCCTCCCCCATATAAAGCATGAGAACAAGCTGGTCGGAGCACTTCTTAGAAGAGTCATGCTGCTGGACTGCTATTATGCCAATATGGTAAGGAAAATGATCTATTAGTTTACTCTCAACAGGATTATTCTGGCATTGGATTAAGTTTGGGCACGGATGGCCTAGACAGTAGCATTAAGGGAAAGAAGCAGAGATTAGAAATAATTTACTTCATCTTCTAAATGATTTAACTGTACAGGGGCCATGCTGCTAAGTCAGACACTATTACAATAAATCAGGCAATCATGATGCAAGAGAAGCTATACCCAGAATTATGGATAAAAACTTACCACCTAGAAGGAAAATTTATTTTTAAAATGAATCCAGAGGGGAAGATTAAAAGAAACATTTTCATATGGTTAGTTCTTTTAATAGCTACTACATATCAGACTTTAACAGCATGCACTGTAAATAAGGATTAAAAAAAAAAAAACTAATAAAGCCTAAATAACACATAGTCCTAAGTATACAGTATAAATTTTAAAAACCAAAGCTGAAAACCAATTATCACCAAAATCATGATCCAAAAGATATTAACTTATAATTTTCTCCCAGTTGTATCAGTAATTTTACTACCCTAGCCAATTGTTAATTATTTGTAAATGAAACTCAAGACAACATTTATATACACCATCTTTTTCATTCCAAGTGCATTTAACAAAAAAAAAAAAAACTAATCTCCTTACAATTCCTCCAAAGTTGCCTAAAGATAGGAAGAAAGCAAATAGCCTAGATCTGGTACACTGAACCTGTGAACCATAAATACTGGGTTGTCCAGAGCTTGCCTGGACATTAACCATGCTAAGTTATCTAAATAAAAACCCTATGCTTTTATTTGCTGCTATATTTCAAATTATTATAAGAAGACACATGTTTATTTCAAGATATTATTAAAGCTATATGAATTTTTTAAAAAAAGCAATGTTGGATTTAATAGAAATGAGTTCCCACAAAAATCAACCTATAAAAAAAATTCTTTGTGATCCTAGACCCTTAAACAAAAACTGAACTATTACTAGATTTTCTCCACCCTTACACATCTTCTCAGGCACCAGTTCACATACTTGTTCATATATTGTTCATATACCTGTCATACACTCTTGGGACTTCAAGATAGCGAATGTGAAAAGGCCTCCTCGTGCAGGGAATTGGTGGGTTGGTCAATGTTGGACGTGGACAAGCATACTCAAAATTATCTCCCTTGGCCAGAAAGTTAGGTTAATAAATCGAGGGGTGGACAAGAAAGAATGGGAAGGGTCAAACTGATAACACAAAAAGAGCAGAGAAGAATATAGTAAACACTTGTTTGTCCCCCAACAATCCAGAGTTTGGTCATCCTTTCAATGAGCTGAAAGAATGTCCAATTCTAATGCTTATTTCAAGGCTCATGCTGTGGGAATCACAGTGCCATCATTTCTACATGATGCACTGCAGACTACTATCCAAGAATGCTCCCTGAAAACACATCTGTATTTGCAGTCTGTGTAATCTCTGGACACAGTCCAATGCTATGTGTCTTCATACCATTATCATAATCCATCTCTTACAAATTGTGAAAGGGACTTCAAAGTTAATAGTTTTGAGATTTGTGAAGATGTTAAAATTTGATTCTACCAATACATTTCCCCTTTATCTCACCATGGGGCACTCTGCTCCACCCCAGTCCTCTCTCATTAACAATTACTCCAACCTAATGGTCCTGTACAGTTCCATCTTGCCTCTTTTAAAGAGCAGCATTACATTTCAAGTAAGGGAACTATGTGGCTTTTTGCAATAGAACTAGTATCTAAATAGCACTCTTAGTAAAGCTTTCAAAATCTAAATTATTTTTCTTCAATTCACATACTTGATTTTTATTCTTCAAAATAAAGGGATCTGGAACTATGAAAGAATTTTTGTTAATAAACATGCATATTAATGTATATTTTTACAGTTCTATGATGTGAAGAGTTTAAATATATTTCACTTCTATAAAAACTGAAATTTTATCTAAAATCGTAAATTTAAGAAGTTTATCCTCTGTTTTCAATATTTTGACATTTTAACTCGTTAAAAAAAAACTAGATGAGCTGAAATGTGCAGAAAAGGCTGAAAGACTTGATACTGTATTTAGTGAAAACCCGAATGACATTTTCAGTTGTGATTTATTTTTCCAACTTTTTGTATTACCATAATACCCAACCAAAAAAGCAAAATAAAAACAGGTAAAACCTCTGCCTACCATATGGTGGTGAAACAAGATACAGAGCAGAGTTTACTGCAAAAACCACTCAGCACCTGGACAATAATATAGTATGTACTTATAATTATGCTCTGTGTTAGCATGTAAAATAATTATTTCTTTTTTCAAAGATTTACATTTATCAACAAGCCTTGGAAACCATATTGAGAATAAGATAAAGTGGGCATAGAATGTGTTTGGATGCAACAGCAAAGATAAGCCCATGATACTCTTTCCAGACAGCTATACAAACCTACACTTACGTGGCCATGTAGATCAGTGTTAAGAAGCATAATTGCACAGGTAAGGCAGTGGACTCCATCTAAAGAGAACAGAAACCATTAATTCAGTATTTACTGTTGGATTTCCCCTCATCATTAAAATAGCATACACTAGTAATCTATGGAAAAATACTACGCTAAACACCACTAATCATATTTGATTTTTGGGGGGAGGGGGGAGAACCGGAAAATTAAAAAGAATAAATTATAAGAAGGACCTCAATGACAGAGTTGGATTCTACTGATTACCAAGTTATTCCAATCTCTCCGGAGGAGAGTTGACACAACAAAAATATTTCCAAGCTTTTACACTAAGGAAACTGTAAAGGATCTACATAAAGTATGAAGATAATCAGAGAAATAGCTCATGTCAGAAGACAAATACGAAACTCCAAAAACACATTTCTGTTATGCTGAGGTCATTAAAAATGTTCTTCAAATACACAGATTGAAATGGAAAGAAGAGTCAAGTTTCTTATTTCCAAAGAGCAAAATTAGTTGTTCTCCTTATTCTTGATCTAGTAATTCTCAATCCAAGTGTAATTGATATATCAGTTCTTTAAGATGCAGTAAAAAAAACTTATGAATTTATGCTAACTGAAAAATCATTCAATGAATTCATAAACTTGTCTTTTGAAAGTATGGCTTTCAATACAGAAGGTGATTTCGGTTATCAATTTCTCTAAGTAGACACTACTAAATGCCCCAAAGTATATTTACTACAGTTCTATTTTATTATCACAAACACACATTTATTATCACTAACACATTTAAAGCAAATTCCTAAATTATAAAACTCTGCAAACTCTCAATATTCTTATCAACAGCCAATGGAGTTCCATCTTGCATCTCTTTCATTCTCTCGTCAATGCTGAAGAATAAAGAAACAAACAATGCTGAAGAATAAAGAAACAGTAATAACTGTGCAAACAAAACCAGTTTACAGATAGAAAGGTAACCTTAATAATCAGTTAATTAACTATAGCTGCAGCCTGGGAAACAGGAAGAGGCAGGAAAGCAATCACCTTGGTCAACAGTTAGCAGTCTCTATTTAAGAGAATTATTTTTTGTACATCTAGTCTCATATTTACTCCAGAATTTCTAAGTTTGTAAGAGATAAATTGCTTTATTGCAGGAAGTGAAATGTAGAAAAAGAACCTCACTTCATAAGGGAGGCAAACAACAATTTAAATATGCTTTGTAAAAAACAATACAATGAATTAACTCATAGTTCATCAAAATTATAAAGTTGGTGATCAGTGTTTATATAATCAATATGAAAGAGAAGCACCAGAGATACACCACAACTTTTGTAGTCAACTTTATAAGTTGTTTCCAAAATAATCACACGTGTGTTTTCATCAAGAAGTGTAGAGCTCAGGGGTATCAGAAGAAGAAATAAGGAAACTGGCATTTATTAGTGTGTTTTCTATGTAAAATCTCAATGACAAAGCTGAGCAATGTGAAGACAGTATCCTGTCACACTTTGGATTGGAAAATAGGGTTAAAAAAAGAGGAAAGAATATCATGTTGCTTTTAAGAAACAAATGTAACATGAGAAAATAAAGGGAAAGATAGTAGGAAATAAACTAACATGATTTTGATTTGATATTAAATATGATTTAAAAATAGACTAAAAGGAAGTAAATTAGTGTTGATATTATTTGTTTCCCTAGTTGGATCTACTTAGGTGATCTTCCATTTACTTCTGTATAATTTCCTTTATGTCTACATTAAAATGTAATTTTCCTAATAAGGAAAATAACACCATCATTATAAAAGTCAATTCAAGGATTTCCAACAGATTACCTTGTGAAGCAATTGTATTTGGGTTACAAGAGAAATATCTATTGGAGAAGTGTATTAAAACTCTTTCTCGTTCTTGAGTTTCTCCCACAAGAGAAAAGGCTTTAAAGAAATACCTAAAAAAAAAAAAAAATTGAGAAAAAAAACTTTAGAAAATTTACCTAATTTTTTAATATTAATTTATATTAACATAAGAGAAATATTATAGATATTATAGTTATTATAATATATTATGATAATTATAATTATAGATATTATACTTATTTCCACAAATCTCTTACCAGATGATAATTCAATATAAATTTGCATTCGTATATATAGTCTACAACATGTCAATATAAACAGTGACAGGGTAATAACAAGGTAGCCAATACACCAATAAAGCCTGGATAAGGTGGGTAATTTCCCCCATTATGACTGCCAAGTAGCCAGTTGTAAAACATCAGATAAAACAGGACTCAATGCACAATCATACAGGCTATGTTTTAAAACTCTGCATATTTCAGTGTTCTTTTGACATTATGCATATGACTGTCATCTCCACTAACTCACCACTTTAATTATAATTACATTGCTTGTATACAGGCGATTTGTTAATTTTGGCCACCCTCACATTTTACTAATTTGATATGAGGAGGAAACTGGGAAATAAAACCTTGATTTATTCTTTAAATAAGGATAATCTAAACCAGTTAACTATTATTTATTATTACAGATTAATCCTTCATGACAATGTAGATATGTTACCCTATGAGGATGCGAAAGTCTTTAAAATGTTCCAAAGAATCCACTGTAAAAAATCATAATAAACCTGATTTCTATGAAAAGTATGCCTTCTTTCCTGTTACAGATTTACAGTTTGCAAATCTGAAGTATGCTGATCACGTGAACTTTTCATTTTTTTTTTTTTTTTACACATGTCACATCAGAACACAAAGCCATATACAGACCTTCCACCACTCCCCACTGTTCATTAGAAAACCTACAAGAACCTTTGAGATTCATGGAATGACCCACTTGATAATCCAGTCCCCGTTTCACCTCACAGGCCTCAGCTTCCTGATTCGTGAAATTAGAACATTATATTAGGTATCTTGGAACTTTTCTAGGCCCTGGTATTTTATAAATAGTTTATAAGAGTAAATCTTGGTGAGGTTTAACCTTCGCTATCTCATACAAACCTGCAGTACAATGTGATGTTAGGTGAGAATCATTGTGTTCGTTGACACCTTCAGTTGAAAAGGTCAGAAAAAGTGAATATTGTTAAAGACAATTTTACAAGATCTTTCTTCCAATTATGCTTACGTTTTTATTCAAGAGCTTATTCCAAAATATCATCTTAAAAGACTATCTGAATATTATAAGCAAATAAATGCTTAGGGAAAAAATTCTATAATTCTAAGCCTGTAAACTTTCTTTTTAAAAACTGATCATTCAAAAATCAAATTCCCTATTCAAAATAATTGCAAGCAGGGTCTCAAAGAGATATCTGCACACCTATGTTCGAAGCAACATCATTCACAATAGATAAAATGTAGAAAACAACCCACGTGTCTATTTGATGAGTAAGTGGATATAATGGGTTCTTACTCAACCTTCACAAGGAATGTTACAACATAGAAACCTTGAGGCCATTATGCCAAGTAAAATCAACCAGTCACAGAAAGGCAAACCCTGAAGATTCCACTTATATGATAAACTCAGAGTAGCTGAAATCAGAGACAGGAAGTAGAACAGTGGTTTCTAGGGATGGGGGAATAGAGAAATGCAGTTATCGTTTAATAGGTGTGGAGTTTCAGCTTTACAAGATGTAAAGAGTCATACAGACATACAGTCACACGACGTTGTACATTTACTACCATGGGCCATATGCTTCAAAATGGTTAAGATGGTAAATTTTGTCATGTGCAATTAACTGCAATTTTTTAAAATTCAATAAGAATCTCCCTTCTTCCCCAGATTTGCTTTACCACCATTCTTTATCGTATCATTTGGACTTGGCTTATAACGAGATGCAGAATATCAGTTCTTGCGTTATCTCACATAAACATTTTTCTTAATCTGTTTCGTTTAGTTTCTATAATAGAATCCAAGTTCCCAAAGTTAGAGTGTTAAAAAAATAAACACGACTTTCTAAGAATTTATTTTTGAGGCAAGAATAGAAGTGATGTTTAAGCGTACCTGAGAGACTGATCTAGGGTCATTCCTGTAAAATCAAAAAACTTCAGATATTCTTCTGCAACCAATTTGCTAAATTCATTGCTGTAAGAAAATAGAATAGAATTGGTTATTGAAATGCAAACTATTAAAATACACACACACACACACACACATACAATCAACTGAGACACCAGCCTTGGGCCAGAACGTACTTCTTGCCGAGGTGTTTTGCAACATCCGACCTTTTGAATCTGTCTAGTTGATAAAGGCGTTTGGCCAGTCGTTTGGCTGCTTCCAAGTTGCTGCTGGTACCGTTACTAAGACTTTCCGCAGACTCCTTTTCCAGGATTTCTGTGCTCCCCATTTCAGAATTAGCCACTAGTCGTGTTGATTTCAACCCAGCATTGCTATAAAATTTGATTAAAAAAAAAAAAAGAAAAGATTTTTCTTATTGGCCAAAAAAAGGGGAAATATCTGTTAAAATATTGAAAAAACCAACCCAATAAAAACTATTTTAAATATGTTTATTTTAAATATTCATATAAACATTTTCCACTGCTCTATTTCAAAAGACTAAGAAGTGATTGTCTAAACTCTAGATGAGAGGTTTTTAAAACTTTTTTGTCTCGGGACCTTTACATTTTTAAGAATTTTGGCTACAGGTTGTAGTTTGGAGGTAGAGCATTTGACTAGCATGCACATGAGGCTCTGAGTTCAATCTCCAGTATCACAAAAACACATTTTTCAAAGTATTGAAGACTCCAACCAAGCGTCTGCTTATGTTGATCATGTCTACTGAGATGTAGCATATTGATAATGAGAGCAAAAAATAAATATTAATTCCTTTAAAGTAAATAAATGCACTTCATGTAATATATATTACATTTTATATAGCTATTTTCCCAAAAAAAAAAATTTAATGAGACAAATGTTAGTGGTTTTCATTTTTTATAAACTTAATGGTTGGCTTATTAGAAGAAAACTGAATTCCCAGAGTCATTTCTATGTTCAATTTGTTAACATATTATTTTGATTGATGTATATTAAAAAAAGTCTAACCTCAGAGATATTTAGGCAAACTAATAAGTAGTTTAATATTCTTTTATATTTGACATCAAAATAACACAAATGGAAGTTTCTTAAAAGTTTGCTGCAATCTAGAAACCTATCAGTGTACCTGTTACCTTCTTACATTAAAATCTTCAGAAAAGTCTTCTAAGTTTTGGGACGCTCTCAAAGTTTTGATCAGAGAATATAAGTTTTCCAGAATTTAAATTTTTGATCAAAAGCTTAAATTTAATCATTGGCTCCAAATAATATTGTCAGTTATTTTCCTTAAATGATAGGCTTGTAACCAACAGTTTGCCATTGTTGCAAGGCAAAATGACATTCCCTGAGGACAAGCAGAAGTTTACAGCCCCAACTCAAATGACAAGAGTGCTTCTCCTGAAGACAAGGGTCAGGAGCACACATGGTTTGTTCCCATTTGCTCACAGGTTAATAACAACGTAAATTCAGATTTCAAAATGTAATAAAATTAATTTGAGGTGGCTCCACCAAGGACATTTTAAAATGAACTGGCCTTTTTACGTTGAGTGCCTGGCAATGAAGAATATGACAACAACTAGAACAGTCTGGTGCCACCGCCTTGATTTCTATTACGACGCCCACCACTGCTGTCACACAGTACAGCATCAACACAGTGAAGAGGAAAACACTGTGGTAGCAGTCGACCTAAGATAAGTTTTCATCCTCACACAACTCCTGAAAGAAGCCAGCTCCACAGGCCACATTTTGAGAACCTCTTACTGGAGTCACAAACCACAGCTTGGGCTTTCTGAAGAGGGTTACCTCATGGACTCCAAACCAATGAGCACAGAGTCCATTTCCAAATGTTCATTTTAACCTGAACACAAAGTCATGTTCATAAAATGCTGATTAAATGGCCTTGCTGCACAAATTACCACAGACTCTAAATCAGGGAGTCCAAAGTTTCCACAACAAACCAGACAGCAAATATTTAAGACATGCAGGCTATCTCAGGTGCCCATCTCACACACTGCCTTGCTGGTAACCTTTAGAGACATAAAGTCATTCCCAGCTGGTGTGAACTGGGCCCATGCACAGTAGCTTGCAAGCCCTTACTCTATCCCACTGTCTTTAACCTGCCCCACTCTGCAAGTACCTTTTACTGTGAACTAGGGCACTCTGAAGGGGGTGAGGAATGTTGATAAAAGTCATTACATCATCATAATTGTTACAAGGTTAAAAAAAAATTTATTAAACAGTATTGCTAAATGGGTATGGTTTCTTTTCAGGGTGAGAAAATACCCTTACCATGGCCTAATGGTGACATTAAATAACTCTGTATATATTAAAACCACTGAATTTTATACTTTAAAAAAAATCACTTTGGTATTAGAGCTTTGACACAATTTTTTTTTTTAATTTGAACTTCATAGGTTTTAAACTCACAGCATGCAAGGATGAAAATCACTACAGCAAGAAAACATTTTTAAGTAGAGCAGGTCAATCTCTATCGTGTCACATATTCCACTCAATTTACAATTTCCCATTTTCCACTGCTCTTCCAACAGGGTGGTCTGGCAGATTTGCTGTCACTGAACAGAGCAAGGCTACTGCACACCAGTTGGGCAGAGCCCATAAATACTCCCAACCACACCAACTAGAAGGGGCTGACTGTCCCCAACAACGTCTCTTCAAGTACACCTTGCACTTCATCAGTGAAAACCTGCGGCTGCCCTTACAAGGGGCTGTAATTTGGGGAAAAGAGGAGCAAGATATCCCAGATTGCCTTTCAGTTAGATATAACTATGTGAAAATTCTGTTCAATACACATGTCAACTCATATATTCACCACTGAGATCATAGAAGAAGCTCAGAGTACAAAATGGAGGTCTACCGAACCCATGCTATCTTATTTTACTGCAAATAATAATACTTTTTAAAATCTACGTCAAATACTAAACCATAGTCAATTCCAAAACAACTAGCATATAAGAACTGACCCAGGCCAATCAAGACATATTGTAACCCCCTTAAACATTAAGTCACTTTAATTTTCCAACAGAAAATACTTCAATTACAATGAATTGCCTAATTGTGCTGAAATCTTCATGAGAAAGCACGTAAATTGTTTTCATCCAGAATCTACCTATGTAAAGTTAAAAAATCAGCCAGTTTTGTGAAAAACTAAATATTTAATTACCTACAGCATATCTGTAACAAGTAAACTTACAGGAGAAGTTTCATGTAAAGGACATCATCACAAATTGCCCTTTTCCTCCTGTTTACACCAAGAACTATATTAGTTATAATCAAGTCCCTTGTTTTATGATTAAATATATATCTAACCCAGGAGTTGTTTCCACTTAATCCTTTTCTCTCTATAATGGCTCTCTTGTAGTAAAAAACAAATGTCAAAGAACGAACTTTCTTCACAGTGAAACTGCCACTTATTGCTCATTTTTTAGGGCAAGGTCATGGCATACATAAAAACAACATAATTACACCAGATATATAGTAATGGACTGATTTTGTCCAAACACAAGAAGTTGATCCTAATTAGCATATATGAAGAATTTACTCCTCAAATCCATGCCTATTTCTCATATCTCATTCTACATATTTGCCTCTTCCTTCTACTACCTTGCCAAGCCCAGTTAATTTCACTTTTTCTCACATGCACTAGAGGATGTAATTTTTAAAATCCATGTGCATGAAATATCTCTGGATCTTTAGAAAATCTTCATCCAGAAGGAGAAGATAAAGAACAAAGTGAGGGCAAATGATTCCATCCCTAGATGGTTTCATTCTCTCCTATTTTCACAACTCATGATGCTATTAGAACAAAACAGAAAATATTCCTCTCAAATCAACACCTGGCAGTGTGGGAGCCTACAAACTCACCAGCAGCAACACAGAAACCACCGAATAGCCATCACAGCCCCTAGGGTGCGTCGAGGCCATACTTCCTCTCCTAGGCCCCTTCCCAGAACTCCGGTCCCAGGACTCCAGGGTCTGTATCTATACAGCCTTCCAAGGCCCGGGCTCCCTGTGAGGTCATGTTACTATGACCTCACATTCTCAGCAGAGTGTTTACTGTTTGGGTTTCTGTAATGTTTTTACAGCCCCAATAAAAAACAGAATCCAGAACACAAGAGCCAGTGTCTATCAAGGGAATGAAAAACAATGCAGCCCAGCCCTGTGCACACTTGATAAAGCAGACTGGATGACCCCTCTCGGAGGGGACAACACCCCCTTCTGTTCCCCTGAATACACAAGACACTGTCCCTCTAACTGCTGAGTATTATTAGATGCTTTTAGTTTAGATGCCCCCTTCTTTACTAGAGTTCAATTTTATTTCCCCTATTTTTTGTATTTATCAAATTCTCATAAAGTGTAATCCCTACCATCACTTAAGCAAAGAAAGAATTTTCCCCCAAATTCTCCTTGTGTTCTAGGAAATGCTCTAGTGGAGCCTGGACTTCGTACTTCCAAGTAAAAGTGGTGATGCTCATCCAAACACTCCATCATCAAATGGGGGTCAGATCTGGAGTCTGATCATGAGGCTTCCTCCTTAAAGACCTCTTTATCATATCAGATTTCCACAGTTTCCAGATAAATACCCAGTTATTTGAATTTCAGAGAAGCAAAAAAGAGTGCTCAACAACAAATACTGCATGAAATACATTTATGCTAAAAAATTATTCACCGTTTATCTGAAATTCAAGTTTAACTGAGCATCCTATATTTTAATCTGGCAACCTTATCTCCTGAAATATTTGTTCTAAATGTAAAGAATGTCAATGAAGGTGTTCCCTGTAGACAGGTATCCTGTTTCACCAATTCCTTCAGTGTTTGACTTGCTTCTTCGAAACGTTTTGTACCTCTACTTTTTCATTGGTACTGGTGCCTATAATCTACCGATCCTTCTCTAACGACCTCTTGCATATAAAATGAAACCCCTCTTTTCTTGGCATTTTCACTTCTCCCAGCCTGCCTACTGCCACCATAAATGTGATGATATACCAACTTCACCAAACTCCTGCTCAATATAAAACTTCGTACTCTGCAGCACATTATAAGGTCCTATTAAAGCAGACCCCAATTTCTTTTATATTCATCCTCTACCATTCCACACAGGCTTGGGCCAGAGAATCACAGGATGTTCACATGAGTTTTCCCCATGCTATTCCCTCTGCTGTTCTCAACACCCCACCACCACAGCAAACTGTGCAAACCCTCACTGACCGTCCAGAGCCCAGAGGTCAACAGCTTAAAGACCCTCACTGCAGCCAGCACCTTTATTATATAGTACTGCCGTTTAAAAACTCCATCTCCCTCACCTGCCTTGGATTCCAATTTGCATCTATACCACAAGAAAAAGGGTGAAGTTATTCACCTACCTGTTATAAGAATACAAGAGCAGAGCATTCTGAGCCTACTTCCTCCATCCTCCTCTAAAGCATTGTTATCAATGACACATGGCACCAACTTTCTAATTATGAGTAACCCTAGAACACTCTGGACAAACATAGTAGTTGGTCACAAAAGGCATGTCTTAGTTCCTTCTTTGAACTTTTTTTTATTCTTTAATTTTTTACATAATTGTGGTAATAAAACTGTAACAGAAAACACTAGGCTCATATATCAAAGCTATCTCTAGCCTGCATTTATAAAGTATACCCTGAGAATTGTACATAGAAAACAACAGTCACCTTCAATTTTATACACAAGCAGGCAAGGGCAAAGGGCAGATCAGGAGAATACCAAATGATGTGTAGAAATGACTTCAGCTGTAAGTACAACAACAAGAACAGAGGGAGCAGTGTGACTGCTTTGCTGTTCTTCAGGTCGAAGACAGGGACACAGAGCCCCAGAACCAACAGACAAGAAAGCCAGCCTGAAGCCATCATCCTGTCGGCTGGAATGAAGTCAGTCAAGGAGAGTTCCACGTAAGTGAGATACACATACACAGAACCCTGTAGAAGGGGAATCTTGTTGACCATTAGCATCTATGGCTTTCACTTCCCAGACCCTGCAGAGAGGGTACATAACGTAACCCTGAAAGAAATGTAAATGAGGAACTAGTCAAAATCACCAAGGCACCTTCAGGGTGCCACTCATCTAAAGGCTCTAACACAGCTTCAGCACGTCCTGTGCACCAGCCGCCAGATAAGATTGCCCCTAGGGAGCACTTCACAGTCATATAAGTCAGCAGCATGCTCCATTTTATAGATAGGGGAACTGAGGCCAGAAACTCGCCATGGAGAGTTGGACTGGGCTGCAGCACCCAAGTCTTCACATGCCCCCTACTGGCCATTCTGCTGCTAGTCAGCTTCTGGGTGGCCTGTCTTTTCTGACTGAACAAACATTTACTAAATTACCAATGACATGAAGGCAATGTTTTAGGTGCTTGTGATACTTCAACTAAACAGAATAAAAATGTTTTATAGCAAGGAAGCTAACAAACAAACAATAAGTAATAAATATGTTAGAAAGTAATATTTACTATGAAAGGGAAACAGAACCAAGAGGGATCAGGAGTCCAGTTTAGGGATAGGGCTGGATACTTTTTAATACATATCCTCATTGAAAAGAGGATTGTTTCAGAAAGAGGTAGCTAGCCATGAGAAGTGAAAAGCATTCCAGGCAGAGAGAACCACCAAGACAAGGTTCAAAGGCTCAGCACGCAGGCTGGGTGCAAACAAGCCAAGCCAGTGTGCCTGGGCCCAGGAACAGGAGAGTGTTCAGAAAGGGTTTGGGAAAGAGTATTGTGTAGGGTGAAGGTTTCCACATTTTGTCAGTCCACAGAGCCAGTCTAGTGCTTTTTCCTGACTCTCCAGGCAAAAGAAATACCCAAGAGTTCCACTATTAACAGAATTAGAAGTATTTATAGATTACAGATTTACAGTCACACAGATGTATATACTACTTCATAGATTAATACTATACATTTACTAAGTTATTTGGACTTAATAGCCATTTGAACAAAAGATGCATATAAATTTAAAGAATATATTTTTCTATATTAAATAACCACAATTACTTATCAAAATATGTGTGACTCTAATGGTAACCACACAACTTCTCACACCCTGGCTCAGACAGAAGACTGACATTCATTTTTTCACCATTTAATTTAAATCATGGCAACTAGTGAAAATTCAACCTCATAAAAATATGTGACCAAAATAAACAAGACACAATCTAATGCTGAAACAACCTCAGTCATGTGCTACACAATGACCTTGGTCAACAACAAGCTGCATCACATAGCTGGGTGTGCAGCAGGCTCTGCCGTCTCGGTTTGTTTAAGTACACACTGATGTTCACGCCACACAATCCCCCAACAAGATATTTCTCATAACACATCCCTGTGGTTAAGTGATGCTTGTGCCTTGACTAGTCCTCAATACTACTTCAGTGGACTTTAGTAGATCTATTTCCCTTGAAAGTACAGACACCCTGTGAGTTCACTGCTAAGCCCAGATATGGCCACCCTTGGGAGCCACTTGGTGGTTCAAGGCCCTGATACCACTATGAGGACTTTGGTTTTTATTCTGAGTAAAGTGGCTAATATCGAAGGCATCTGAGCAGATATTTACGATTTAATTCATATTTTTAAGTGTGACCCTTTTGTTGCCTTGAATAGACTGTAGGATAATGGGCCGAAACCATTTGGGAGGCACTGCAATTCTCCAGGGAAGAGGTGGCTAGGCAGTAGCAGTGGATGTGGCTCCAGGTAGGGCTGATAAGATGATTTGCTAACTAGTCCTGTTGTGAGGTGTGCAAGAATAGAAGTTAATGTTGCAGGCTAAGCAACCTGAAGGGCAAAGCTGCCATCAACCAAGATGGAAAAGACCGAAGTCTGCACAGGTTTGGAGGACAAGCAGTTCAACTTCGACATGTTAACTTCAAAATATGCATCGGGTACCCAAATACATATGTAGCTATGTGAAGCTTTCAGAAGAGACATGTGCCAGGGCCTCACTACAGGGTCTCAGTCTGCCAACTGGGGAAGACCCTGGCAACTTCCTAAGGCCCAAGATGACTCTGGCATGATGTCAAGATTCTGAGTCACTCCTCTAACCCATAGATAACCACTAGAGGTCTCAGGAGAGGGAAAGGTAATAATGTTCAGGCTGGGTTTTAATATTTCTGCTTGGAGCATGGAGGGGAAAGTGCAGGGAGACAGAGGTGAAGGTTTAAAAACCAACTGGGAAAGGACACTGAAATAGTGTGGCCAAAACAAAAGACCCTGAAATGAAAGTTGGAGCAAATATAAAGGAAAAGCCTGCTTTGCAGAATATTTAGAAGATTCAAACACACACACGCAATTGAGATGTGTGGAGCTGTGTTCAGAGAGGGTAGAAGGCAATCTCTGACTTAGAACCTCAGGAGAGTGTGAACCAAAAACCAAGAGGATAAACACTTAAGAAGAGGGGGGCTAGAGTGTGCCCACAAAGAGAAACAGGAGACAGAAGGAAAACAACCTTGAGTCTGTTTCAAAGATAGGCTGAAGGCAAGGGGTACACAGGTTATCCAAGCAGAGCCAACTGGCAGGCAACCATCACACCTTCAGGAATTCAGCAGAGGCAAGGATTCAGTACACGCTGGGAGACAGAGTACCTAGCTATAGCATTGGACATGACCAAGGAACCCTGACATGTGCCAATACCGAAATATATCTAACGCCATCTTCATTCTTCACAATTCACTTCACCAAAGGATGGGGTGGGCCTCCACTGGCTGGGGAAATTCTGCATGTGAATGCCTGGTTTGCCAGTAAGTGACACCAATTAAGAAGATGCTAAACAGAAGTATCTTCTAAAGAGCTCTGGTTAGACTGTCAAAGTTCAAATGCTGGCTCCACTGGTCCCCAGTGTGGGACCTTGGAAAAGTTCATCACTTTTCTTCAGGTATAAAATGGAAATAACAGTCCCAACTTCACGAGGTGCTGTCGAGGAGATTAAATGAAAAGATCCAAAATGTAAAATGCTGAGTGCAGTGCCTACCAAGGAGAAAACAATAAGTGCCAGCTGCCAGCATGAATTTCCATCACTTCTACTCCTCACACCATCAAGACTGTGCTTGGTTATTTTGATCATCAAGCAAGATAAAAAAAAACCTGCCAGCGTTTTAGTAATTATAAACCACTACACAAATGCTAGTCGGCATTCAGTAGGAATTACTACTTTATTTACAAGGTCAATTGCTTCACACAAACTCATATTTAGCATTCTATATCCCCTAGAAGAGGTTGCTATGTACTTATGGTTGAAAGCTGCTTGTAAGAGTTGCTACTTCCCTATTTAGCACCATGGTCAAAATTCAGCCTTTGCCACTGAAGAACCTCCTGTGAGTCTCACCTGGAGGTCTTGGCCCCTCCCACTCCACATTTTTTAAACTTCTCATTTTCTCCTTCCACTCAGTGCTGCATTCAGTTTTCCAGAAGAGGGCACCAGTGTGCTAGGCAGTGGTGCAGAAACAACAAACTCACCAACTGAGCAAGACAGGCTGTGTTCGTCTCTGAGGCTCCAACTTCCAATAAATATTTGGATTGGATTTTTCAGCCTCCTAGAGGTGCATACTTTCCTGGGAGTGTGATTTGAATGATGTAGATTTTCAATTTTTTTTTCCTTTTCCTATAGACTAAGTTGTACTCTTCTGAGCTCTCAAATGAGAACATTGTTGGTGCAATATGATCAAGTCAACTTTAAAAAAAAACATACAATGATTTGAAATGCATAATTTGCAAATGAACTATTACCCGATGTCTAGCTTGATAACTAAAAGAAAAAAAAATGATGCAGAAATGTTTATACAGTCATTACTTGCACAGAAGCCTCTTTGTGCAGAGAGGAATCAGTGAATCCCAATTCCACTGGCAAGAAAGGGAGCATGAATCATTTGCAGTTTGACCAACTCTCCTGAAATGTTCTTAAGATGTTATTGGATATTCTCTTCTGTCCACATTTGTGTTGGGCTGAAGATGTCTTAGTACAACTCATCAGGCATCAGAAGCTGGGCAGCAGAAGTACGAAGAGGCTAACAGAAAGGGTCCAGCACTGGCCAGCTAAGGAATCTTAGAACTTCAGCATAAAATATCTGCAATGGATCCTCCACAGGTAGGCAATCCTCACGTGGATAATGGCCACAATTTTATTATTGCAAACAGTTTGTTAAATAGCATACCTATAGGAATCTGCCCTACTTCCTGTCTGGTACAGGTAAATGCAGCATCTAAAGTTAGTCAGGATGGCTTTCTACTCTGAAAGAAGTGCCAAAGAAGTGGCCAAAGTTCTATTTCAAGTTGAACTTTTTGTTGTGCATTTTTAAAATGTATTCTCAATCCCTGCTAGAAGTCTCAACTTAGAATCTTTCTTTTTAATGTAACTTTCTTGGAAATATAAACCATTAAGGATAAACAACTAAAAATTAACATATTAAATATTAGTATCCTATCCCTAAATTAAACATTACACACACTCAAATATACAATTATAAATGCACATTTATTTTGATCAAATAGCCCCCTTTCTGGTTGGGGTCCGAAACGGCATACTAGTCCACCCAGAGGATGCTAGAAGAGTGCTGCTCTTCTGTTGCTCCCCCCTTTTCTCTCCTAATTCATATTGCCTGGGGTACAAATAACTTTCTGTTTATATATCATCTGATCTTAACCATCTCTATGGTGAATTCTGCCCACTTGCAATTCTTAGAATGTCCTTGCCATCCTGAACAGGCTCTGCTGCACTCCTTGGAGTGCTCAGGACTTCAGGTGTGCTCTGCAATGTCCCTTTCTGGCTGAAGCATCCCCTACACACTTGCACTCTGCCCAAGGTTTCTACCACAACAGCCTGACAGCAAATCCCAATATTGAGTTTCCCCCCTAAGCCAACTGACTTAACCAATCTGTATCTGAGATTCAAAAGATTTCTTGGACTTGCTTAAAAATTTTGTAGGGCATGTGTGTGTGTTATTAGGGATGGAACCTGGGACTTTGTGCAGGCTAGGCAAGCACGCTATCACTGAGTTACATCTCCCCCTTCCCTTAAGTGCAAATTCAGAGGAAGAATTAATATCCTAGCTAAAGGGCAAGCATCAGATCATTCCATTAGGAAATACAATCCTATCCCTGTACCTTCCAGCTTTCATCCCTTAAAATACTCCACCTTATCTGGAGGGATCAAAAGGCCCATTCTGTCCTAGAGCTGTGGGAATAACAGGGCACTTTTCCACTCTTTTATTACCTTTGTGACTGGGTTTAAAAAAAACCTCCATAAATATTTTTGTGATGCTATGTAGAAACATTTTTAGAATATTTACTGTGCTTCATACACTATTCTAAGCACTTCACATTAACTCAACCTCATTGTCCCTACGACAGGTACCATCATTCACATTTTACCAAGAAGGAAACAGAGTGGTTAAGAAACTTCACCAAGGTCACAGTGCTAGTAAGTGGTAAAGCTGGGACTAGGATGCATGCTGGACAGCTACAAAGTGCCAGCTCTTAACACAGCTGGGGGGCCTTTCTCTTATTTACAATAAATAGGTTATACTTCAGGCATGACTTCTGCATATAGAAATGTATCTACTTCTTAAGGTCATATGATTAAATGTGATAGTTTGACTGCACAATTTTAAATGTACACACCAAATCTGCACAAATATTATATGCTGGGCACACTTCTAAGAGCTAGGAATGCAGCCCCGCCCTTCTGAAGTTGTACCTTCTAATAAAAAGGGACAATAAATCAACCAGAAGGCGGTCCTCCCTTTAACCTTTTTATGAGTATTTGTTGAATACAGCTGGCTCATTCCCATCTACAGGTTTAGTACCCACAGGTTCCATCAACCACGGACTGAAAATACTCTGGAAGAAAAAACCTGCATCTTCTCTGAACATGTACAGACTTTTTTTTTTTTTTCTATCATTTCCTAAACAGTGCAGTGTAACAACTTAGCATTTACACTGTATTAGGCATTATAAGTAGAAATTATTTAAAGTACAGGGGAAGTTATGCACAGATTATATGCAAATATTACACCATTTTATATCAGGGACTTAACCACCCTCAGATTCGGGTATCCATGGGGGGGTCCTGGAACCAGTCCTCCTGGAACCAGTCCCCCCACCATTATAGGACAACTGTATCTGAATCACAGTTAAAATATTAAAGCATCAACAGACAAGCAAAAGTCTTGCTTACCTTCTGACAGTGATTGGGGTAAATGCCTTAAAGATAAATGCAGCTGGGGAAGGAAGTGGGGAGCCTGGTGGGAGCTGCTATTTCATTCACTGCATGGAGAATGTTCCAATTGACTATAAAACTGAAGAAACTAAGAAAGTCTTGCAAGATACCTCCAGAAGAGTATTTCAAGAAACACAAAGGCGGACCATGTTTGGCAAGTTCAAGGGTCAGCAGAGAATCCTGCACAGCTGGAGAGAAGCAAGCAAGGGGCAGAAATGGAGTTGAAGAAGTTGAAGGGTCTGAATTCACTTACAATTCCAAATAAGTCATTTAGAAGCCCCAAAATCAACTGCCAAGACCGCAACATCCGTAGTCAGACTAGGCAGCACTTACCAAAGGCGATGTCTTAGGCACACCTTAGCTGCCAGCATTAGTGGGCTCTTCTCAGTACGTCCTCAACTTCTGCACAACTCTTCCCCAATCCTCAGTAGCATCTAAGGACTGAAATCCACCTCTTGCCTAACCACCATGCAGCAGAAAGATCCGTGGCACACTCTCCAGCACTGACCCCAGAGGCTGGTCTGACTACTATAAGGCTGAATCCACTAATCGCATTTCTATCACAGTGCCTTAGACAAAGGCCAGCTCTTAACAAGTACTCAAAAGTGTCCCAAATCAAATTGCAGCAAAATGAAAAGTTAATGACTATATGTTAAAAATCAACACATCTAAAAACTTCAGTGGATGTATGAAGATAACTATTAGGATGTTTCCTCTCATGAACCTACATAAGAAGTGGAAAGTTTTGACCAAGTTTTATTGTAATATTCTCATTATAGAATCTAGATACTCTAACCAGTGGGAAACACTTGCCAATGAGGTCACTGCACTTTCTCTGGATGTTTTTCTCAGATTCCAGTTTTTCTTGTGTGTTGTTTGTTTAGTGTTATTTTGTTTTTAAAGATTATGTCTCCCTAATATTTTACAATGGGGAGCAAATGTGACAAACAGACAACAGCAAAGTAGGCAGAACGTAGGGTGAGGACTGAGAGGAACTTTGATTTTTAATATTTGTATGTAGAAAAGTAAAGGCATGATTACTAAATACAAAGATGAAATACATTAGTTTGTGTTTTGGTTTTTAAGTACAGGGTACTATCCTGAGTACCACAAAAAAAGAAAAAAAAATACCATTGCCAATTTCTAAGCTTGGAATGTACCTAGGTACTACTTTTAAACCAATTTCTTCCTATCTCCACTACTATATTTTAAAATACTTACCAAATTTTAGGAAACTATGTATCATCTTAGTTTGTGTTTTGATTTTTTACACTACAACTTCCTAAAATCAAACCACCTGCAATGGGAGGGGGAAAGAGACTTCTGTTCATTGCTAACTATAACTCCATTGTAAAGTAGTCTGGCATTTTAAAATGAAAATCATGTGATTAGGGAGGTAGAAAGAATTTAGTGACACAAGCTGGAACAAATTCAGTTATCGGACACGAAACAGGACAATCTGCTCTGCAAATAAGCTGAGAATTAAAGGATCCAGGATTTAGTGGTGGTGCTTCCCCCAGGAGGACCAGAAGGCCTTTAAAATCAGATGGAAGGAAGGGATATCTCATATTCTGGCTTCCTACTGCATGACAAGCTCTTTACACATAATCATCTCTTTTTAATGACAATCAGAACTCCCTAGCCCAGTTTCCTCAAGTAAACTTTTAAAAGGCATCCCTCTGGACAGATGAATTACAAAACACATCTCTTTAATGAATGTTTTAGGGGGAAAAAAAAATCCTTGCCAAGGTTTACATCTGAACAAGCAGAATTCTACTTCTTGAAGATCCTTGAGTCAGTCCAGAGAAGTTATTCTGTAATTAGGACAATCATCTACCTTTAGGCTGTGTGGCATTAAGAAAGCAAAATGCTGAACTTCCAAGCAGCAAGCACCCAACAGCTCAGTCTCACAGGAAAACAACAGATGACCAGAATAGGAATCCTGATTCCCGATCCAACCCTTTTTGTCCACTGTCCCGCTGTCTGGAGCCAGAGCTGACCAGGTAAATAGGCGGCAAAGTCAGCCTTCCCAACGAGCAAGCCCAATCTCAATGAATTTCTTGGAAAGTATTTTTCAAGAAAACTAAAAAGGACAGAATTCAGTCAGGGGAAAGGGGTGTCCATCCAAAGGTTCAGAAACCTGGTAAAGATACGGATGGTGTCAGAGGCAGTGCAAACCAGCTTGCACTCCAAAAGGTACTCTTCAGAACCAGACTATGAGCTGCTCACAAAGGGAGGGGCCACCAAGAGAACCAGAGACACTACTGAACAAGACCCCCAAACTCCACCCCCTCCACTGGGCATCTCAGAGATGAGGCAAAACTATATATACAAATACTTGCTTCATCAATGCCTACATGTATTTCTTCCTTCCCATTTCAAAGCTTCTGAAATGAGGATGGTTTCTCATGCAGCAAGCAGCGTAAACCCTGTCAGCCAGGTACCACTGGATGTTCATTTCCTAGGTGTGAAGGAAAATCTAATCTTGACAATTCATGTTCATAATGTCTTAAAAAGGATTGTGTTATGAGTTGGTATTATGTATTCAAAAAAGCAACTAAAACAAGTCTTATTTTGTATGTAAGAATCTGGAAGTTTAAGAATTAGCATTAGACACTGTAAGTTTTGAAAAGCATTGCATGATAGTTCATTGGTACCATATTATTTCCTGGCAGTACTTAAACTTTTGATTTATCTACCCATCACCAACATCTCAGATTTTAAAAATGCTATACCAATTTACTTTTACTAGCTGCTTTAAAATTCCATTTTTTTTAATTTACATTTGATTTTTAACAAGACTACTCCATTTCCTTATTCATTTATGGATTATGATAGTCAAGCAATGGTGGCTTGAAAGTTCTTTGCTTTCTACCCGTTTTGGGCATCCTAAGTTATTTTGAAATGCGGGTTTTTATTATTTATGTCTAGAGATTTATGGACAATTCCTTGAACATTTAAAAATTCCATTGTAGCCAAATTAGAATAAGTTCAAGAGCAATACTACTATGTGAATTTGGTGTCAACATACCTTATATATAATCAGAGATATTATAAATTATTGTATAATGGTGTTGAGAGCCACAGCTGAAGGGGCCCCAGCAAACTTTCAGACTGCCAGCTGATGAGCTGAAGGGGCCCCAGCAAACTTTCAGACTGCCAGCTGATGATTGGCTCACAGCGGCCCCAGCAACATCTAGCCGATTGGCTCCTCTGTGGTGAAGCTCATTGGGCTGTTTCCCTGCCCTTTCAGGCCACAGAGCTGCTCATTGGGGGACTTTTTGGCTCCACCCATGCGACCCAGCCAATTGGCCTCGAGAGGAAGAGGATTGTGGGAGGTGTGGAGGCTGGTGGTTGGGGAGTGTGGCTTGTGGGAAGCCAGTGGTGGGCTCTGAGGGTTTTTTCCTGAGGAGCTGTTTTGTTTGGCTTGTGTGGTTCTAAAAATAAAGTTAGTTTCTTTTGACAAGTGGCTCCTGAATTGTGCCAAGCCAGACTGCAGCATTTGGTGGCTCGCACAGGGAGCGACTGAGGGTAAGTAAACTGCTCGCCCCTGAGGGCAGGGCGAGAGGATGGGTAGCCATTTTCCTCTTTTGTTTTGCTTCACTTTTGTTTTAAGTTGCCTGTCCCTGGAGATATGTAAGATGGAAGAAAAACCGCTCGCATCTGAGGAACAGATAGGGAGAAAGAACAAATGGACATTTCAGGAAGATAGAAAGGCTATAATGATTTTCTGTTGTTCCAATTTTGTTTCACTCTGTTTCAGTTTTGTTTGGCTTTATCTTCTTGGGTTGTATTATAGTTATAGTAGAAATATTCAAGTAAAAGAGAAGGTCTCTCGAGCTAGTCAGGCAGAGAAAAACATTCAAGTAAAAGAGAAGGTCTCTCGAGCTAGTCAGGCAGAGAAAAACATTCAAGTAAAAAAGAAGGTCTCTCGAGCTAGTCAGACAGAGGAAAACATTCAAGTAAAAGAGAAGGTCTCTCAAACTAGTCAGACAGAGAAAGAAAGTGTAAAGCAGAAAAAGCCATCAGGGGGAAAGTTACAAAAGGAGACTGCTACTAACACCTTTCTATCACCAGAGGATGTAAGTGTCCAACTGACAAGGCCACCTCCATATGCTGGGAGGCCCCCAACCCCCGCAGTTGATAGTTCGGATCCTGAGACAGGATCTCAAGTATTAACATGCCCTGTATTTGAGGTAGGAGGGCAGCGAATTTACCATACTTTAAATTTCAAAACAGTGAAGCAGCTAAAAGAGGCTGTAACAACCTATGGTCCTCAAGCACCCTTCACTGTAAGCTTGGTCGAATCCATTACCAACTTGACCATGACGCCAGCAGATTGGGCTAATATGTGTAAAGCTGTGCTAAATGGAGGACAATACCTGTTATGGAAGGTTGCCAATGAGGAATTTTGCAAGGAGACGGCTAGGCGAAATGCAGCAGCTGGTTATCCTCAGAGAAATCTAGATATGTTGTTAGGAAAGGGACCTTATGAGGATCAGCCCCAACAAATTGCATATGATCCTGGTATATATTCACAAATTGCTGTAGATGCAGTTAAGGCATGGAAGACTTTACAAGGACATGGAGGTTTACAAGGTCAATTATATGCAGTTAAGGCATGGAAGACTTTACAAGGACATGGAGGTTTACAAGGTCAATTATCTAAGATAATACAAGGAGCTAATGAATCTTACGCTGAATTTGTAGATAGGCTTATTCAAACAGCTATCAGAGTTTTGGGGAATATAGAACAAGCAATGCCATTAATAAAACAACTGGCTTATGACCAAGCGAATCGTTGGTGCAGAGATATCATTAGACCATGGAAACATGAAGATTTAAACACATATATTAAATTATGTAGTGACATTAATGAACAAGAGCAAGTCATGGCAACTGCAGTAAAACAGGCTTTAGATGCCAGAGACATTAATGAACTAGGGCAAATTGTGGCAGCTGCAGTAAAACAGGCTTTAGATGCCAAGCCAAGAACATGGTACAATTGTGAACAAACAGGACATTTTAAAAGGAATTGCCCCATAGGAGGAGGGTTTAACAAAACTAGGTATCAAAGGAGTAGAATACCAGGTATTTGCCCACGATGCTGCAGAGGGAGACATTGGGCTAATGAATGCCGTTCTCAAACCACCATAGAGGGTACTCCATTATCAAAAAACGACCAAGGACCAAGTGTTTATCCACGATATCGTGGAGAAAGGCATCGGGCTCCATTGCCAAAAAATGGACAAGGGGGCCCAATGCTCCGGGGCCCAAAACCACAAATATACGGAGCGCTGGAGGAACCCAGCAACCCCATCAGGGTAGTGCCCAGGACACATTGTCCATTAGATCTCTCATCAGACAAACCAGAGGGAGTGCAGGGTTGGACATCTGCGCCTCCGCCAGAGCAGTACTAACTCCAGAGATGGGAGTTCAAATAATTCCCACAGGGGTGAAAGGACCTCTTCCCAAAGGAACAGTAGGCTTATTATTAGAATGCAGCTCTTCTACTCTAAAAGGACTTATGATAAGTCCTGGGGTAATTGATCCCGATTATGAAGGTGAAATAAAAATTATAGTCAGTTCTCCAAACGGTATATCTGTAATTTCACCAGGAGATAGAATAGCACAGTTACTAATAATACCAAGCCTACATGATAAATTTTCCAGTCGTGCTGTAGAAAGAGGTTCCAAGGGATTAGGCTCCAGA
This sequence comes from Callospermophilus lateralis, assembly GCF_048772815.1. Classification (NCBI taxonomy): domain Eukaryota; kingdom Metazoa; phylum Chordata; class Mammalia; order Rodentia; family Sciuridae; genus Callospermophilus; species Callospermophilus lateralis. The sequence goes on along the minus strand of NC_135308.1, from coordinate 16,688,092 downwards.
GGTGTAGATTGGGATATGCTGTCTTTAAATTTAGATTCTCGCCCCATGCTAAAACTAAATATTCAAGGACATAAATTCAATGGGCTACTGGATACAGGTGCAGACCTTAGCATCATCTCTCGTCAAGAATGGCCAAAACATTGGCCATTACAACAAGCCACTCAAACGCTTCGAGGCCTAGGAGTGGCGACTAATCCCCATAGAAGTGCAATGGTATTAGATTGGAAGGATCCTGAAGGATGTGAAGGAACTATACAGCCATATGTATTGGATCATCTTCCTATAAATTTATGGGGATGAGATGTCCTAGATCAATTAGGTTTGACATTAACAAATAACATCAACCAAAATGCACCCACTATTATGACTAGACAAGGTTTTAGGAAAGGAAAAAGATTAGAAAAACAAAAACAAGGTATAGCAGCACCAATACAAATAGATCAAGGAACAGACAGACATGGGTTGGATTTTCAGAAAGGGCCACTGAGACAATAAAAATTACTTGGAAATCAGAAAGACCAGTATGGGTTCCTCAGTGGCCCCTGACTAAAGAAAAGATACAAGCAGCCCATGATCTGGTCAAACAACAATTAGCGGAAGGACATATACAACCTTCTGTATCTCCCCATAATACTCCCATTTTTGTCATCAAAAAGAAATCTGGTAAATGGAGATTATTGCAAGATTTAAGAGCCATTAATAATGAGATGGTTATGGGACCTGCTCAATCGGGGATTCCTCAATTGTCTGCTTTGCCAAAAACTTGGTATGTTTTAGTTATAGATATTAAAGATTGTTTTTTTCAATTCCAATTCATCCTGAGGATAGTCCACATTGTGCATTTACTATCCCAGCACTGAATCTTGAAGATCCTGATCAGAGATATGAATGGAAAGTACTCCCTCAAGGGATGGCTAACAGCCCAACTATGTGTCAAATTTATGTTAACAAAGCAATCCAGCCACTTAGAAATCAAAATCCTGAACTACAAATATTTCACTATATGGATGATGTACTATTAGCACATAAAGCTAAAAACACATTGCTAGAATGTTATGCCACACATACAAACTTATTAAAGTACAATTAAATTTTCCAATTAATTATTTAGGAGTTCTATTATCCTCAACCATGGTCCGTCCACCAAAAATTCAAATACGAGTAGATCAACTCAAATCACTTAATGACTTTCAAAAGTTATTAGGAGACATAAATTGGATAAGGCCTTATCTAGGTATACCAACAGGAGAGTTGGGACCTTTATTTGATATCCTAAAAGGTCCATCAGATCCAAATTCACCCCGAATGTTAACGCCTGAAGCAAGAAAGGCATTAAAAATCATTGAAACATATATGGAAAATATGCATTTGGATAGAATTGATATAAGTTTGCTTTATTATTTATTGTACTACCAACAAAAAATATTCCTACAGGAGTATTTTGGCAAGAAGGTCCATTATTATGGATACATTTATCTTATTCTCCTAACACTATTCTTACTAGGTATCCTGAGGCTGTAGGACAATTAATACTCAAAGGAATAAAAGCAGCAAAGGGAGTGTTTGGAATTTCTCCCAATAAAATTATTACTCCATATACTATGAATCAAATTGATGAGTTAGCTAATGAGTTAAATACTTGGGCAACAATCATGTGCAAATCTAATGTTTCATTTGATAACCACTTACCATCTAATCCTTTATTGTCTTTTTTGTCATCGCATCCTGTAATTTTTCCAAAAATGACAAGAAAAACACCTATCGGGAATGCTCCAAGTATATTCACTGATGGATCAAATAATGGTACAGCAGCAATAGTTAAACCTGATCAAACTTTTACATTTTTAGTACCCAAACAATCAGCTCAAAAGGTAGAGCTTAATGCAGTATTACAAGCTTTTGTGATGTTTAAAGATTCTGTATTTAATTTATTTTCTGATAGTCAGTATATAGTTAATGCTATAGTATCCCTTGAAGATGCTGGTAGGATTTCCCCTTCCTCTACTGTTTTCTCTTTGCTTTCCACTATACAAAGTCTAATCTGGGACAGAAAAGATCCATTCTTTATAGGACATATCAGGGCACATACAGGATTGCCTGGAGCCCTTAGTTTGGGCAATGATTCAGCAGATAAAACTACACGACATACATATTTTCTCTACACTAGAAGAAGCTACAAATTTTCATAAAAAGTTCCATGTCAATGCTAATACTTTACAAAAGCGTTTTAAAATAACTAAGGAACAAGCTAGACAAATAATAAAACAATGTCAAAATTGTGTGACCTTTTTACCACAAGTTAATCTTGGAGTCAATCCTAGAGGACTGATACCTAACCATATTTGGCAGATGGACGTCACACACTTGCCAGAATTTGGAAAATTGAAATATTTGCATGTTACAGTTGATACTTCTTCTGGATTTTTGATGGGCTCCCTTCATGTCGGAGAAAAAAGTAAAGATATTATAGCTCATTGCTTACAAAATTTTGCCACTGTGGACATTCCAAAACAGTTAAAAACAGATAATGCCCCTGATTATACTTCAACCTCTTTTAAACAATTTTGCTCATTATTTGGCATTACTCATATAACAGGAATCCCATACAATCCACAGGGACAAGGCATAGTTGAAAGAGCTCATCAAACTATTAAAATGTACTTATTAAAGCAAAAAGAAGGAATTGGGAAGGGGTATATATTCCCCAAAGATAAACTTAAAATAACCCTTTTTACTCTAAACTTTTTAAATTTGGATTCATCAGGGCTTAGTGCTGTGGAAAGGCAAATGTGTCCAATAAATGTACATAAGCCCAAGGTACTTTGGAAGGATATTCTAACAGGACAATGGAAAGGTCCTGACCCAGTAATTGTCTGGAGTCGGGGGTCTGTTTGTGTGTTTCCACAGGGAGAACAGCAGCCGATTTGGATTCCAGAGAGATTAACTAAGGTCCTGACCCAGTGATTGCCTGGAGTCAGGGGTCTGTTTATGTGTTTCCACAGGGAGAACAGCAGCTGATTTGGATTCCAGACAGATTAACTAAAGCGATTTCTACAGACCAAAAAGAAGATGTGATATCCAGAACTTCAGTTTGGTTATTCTTACATCTGCAACAGAACCAGAATGCTTTTTTCAATATCTATTTTATTATTGCCCTTTCACATATTTTGTTTTTTTGAGCTCATACAGACCTAGGTTAATGTTTTGCTGATCAGTTCTATTTTTTGACTATAGAGTTTTTAAACATTGCAATGGAGATTTCACCTGTAAAAAGTTATAAGGCCTTTACTATTATGTTATGTGTCGTATATATTATGTGTGCACACTTGTGTTTTGTGTTTGAATGTACGTATGTCCATATGTCATATATGATGAGCGCTCATGAAAAAATGGATCCAAATAATTTTTTTTATTATTCACGTGATTTAAATGGTTTAATTTAAATTGGGTAAACAGCTGTTGAGGATTGTTTTAAAATGTGAACAAAAAAGGAGGTTAACAGATCTGTTTGTTTACTTTCACCTTTCCTTTTCATTATATTTAATAATTCTCTTAAAGATAATGTAAATTATTAAGAAAATTGTTTTCTTTTAATGCCTTCTGGAATGTTACATAATTTTTTCTTTAGCCATTATTGCCAGAATTCCTATCTTCATCCCAGTGCCGGTGAAGACAATGTAAATTGTTAAGAAAATTGTTTTCTTTTAGTGCCTTCTGGAATGTTATATAATGTTATATAATTTTTCTTTAGCCATTATTGCCAGAATTCCTATCTTCATCCCAGTGCATGAAGACAAAGATAAAACCAATCTACAGCTTCTGCAATAGCCATCACTGAACTGCTTGCAGAACTTGCCTGGACTATGTATCACTCATATGCATTGTGAACTCACTTGTATGCATTGTGAACTATCTGTTGGTGCAGCGACTTCTGGTAGTGTTGGGGTATTTATGCTGATGGTGTCATCGGTGGTACAATTTTTCCAAAAGGAGCTGTCAGCTGGCTTGGTGTATCTTCCTCCCTTCTGCTTGTCATGATCGTTCAGCTAAAATTTGGAGGCCAACAGAGGTGAGGCAAAGAACCTCACCCCCCCACTGGTACGAAGACCTCTACACAGGTGTGGCTGTATACTGGACTGGTAGTCAGTGACGGGTAAGATCCAATTACTATGGTACCAACCTAAGACAGGAGGCTGACGCCTTGAGGTCAGCTCATCCGATAACAGGTAAGAACCATATGTACTATTGGACAACCTAAGGCAGGCACGGTCCCTAAGCCACATGCTTGTTGTTTAAACAGAGAGGGGGAGATGTTGAGAGCACAGCCGAAGGGGCCCCAGCAAACTTTCAGACTGCCAGCTGATGAGCTGAAGGGGCCCCAGCAAACTTTCAGACTGCCAGCTGATGATTGGCTCACAGCGGCCCCAGCAACATCTAGCTGATTGGCTCCTCTGTGGTGAAGCTCATTGGGCTGTTTCCCTGCCCTTTCAGGCCACGGAGCTGCTCATTGGAGGACTTTTTGGCTCCACCCATGCGACCCAGCCAATTGGCCTCAAGAGGAAGAGGATTGTGGGAGGTGTGGAGGCTGGTGGTTGGGGAGTGTGGCTTGTGGGAAGCCGGTGGTGGCAGTTGTGCTCTGAGGGTTTTTTCCTGAGGAGCTGTTTTGTTTGGCTTGTGTGGTTCTAAAAATAAAGTTAGCTTCTTTTGACAAGTGGCTCCTGAATTGTGCCCAGCCAGACTGCAGCATAATGATGTATTAAGAATTATAATGCAAAATAATAAAAAATAATAAAAAAGCAATACTACTGTCCTTAGTACACTAATACATTTGAGATATTAAAATTTTACTTCTCCATTTTCAAAAATAATCACACAGTTTCCACAACACCACCCTTCAAGATTCCTTATCAGAGAAAACAGAAAATTAAGCATGTGAATTAGTTAAGATCAGTATTTATAACCAACATTACATTAATTAAAGTCAAATGAAAACTTTAGATTTTTCCTAACAAAATGATTGTTGCTTTTCTCACCCTTTGAATAAGTTCTATGAAAATCAAGATTATTTCTCCAGCTAATTCAGATACTGCTGCAGATAAGATGAAGTAGCCATGGTGCCTTAAGTCTAAACTTTTGACCTCTACCCCTCCCTAACACCCCCACCCCAACTCCTACCCCTATATACACACCAAAGCTCAGATTCCAGAGAGATTTTGAACTTCTACATCCTTGGCTTGAGGCAATTATCTTTTATTTTCATTCGCAATCTAGTCCATCATCTTGAACTTTATATTGTGAAGAGAGGCAACCAAAAACAAAACCAAGTTTCCTGGAGGACAAATAACCTCCATGCTATAAGAAAATACTAAGGGCAAGCAATCCGAGTGTTCTGTAATTCCTCAGCCCCACATTGCAGCATGACCATGCCAGCCCTCCTCAGGTAAGAGGTCAGACTGATGGCTACTCCTTCAGAAGAACGTGTCCTCCTTACCTTGATCAAACCTGGTGGTGGGCTGCTTGTGGTTGGTTCCAGGTTTTTTTTGCTGACCATTTACTTGCACTCTACACAGAGCACAACCTCTACGAAGCACATACTCACGCTTCTGCTCAGCAGTTAGATATACACAATACAATGCTTTTGTACCACAGAAACCTGGCTCAGAAGGGGCCACAGGAAGATTGCAGGTGCCCTGAATCCAACTCATGGCCGCGGCTGAGTAAGCACTAGACTTACTCAGAGAAGAAAAGCCCACATTAAGAAGATCTGACCCTCTGTGACTATTTAAATGGAAGTCACATGCAGGGCCCTATAAAGATCTGTCCTCTCCCATTCCAGCTCCTCAAAAGGCACCAACTGGGGCTTCCTCAGAGCAGAGCAAACCTATGTGTCGTCTTCTTCAAATCAGCCCACCTGCTGGATGCACTCCAACACCCCTTCGCCCAAGCAGGGGACGAACATCCTTAAAAGCAATATTCCACCTCATACGACTAAATCGGAAACATCGTCAAACAACTTTTAAAATGGCAAGAGCCAGTGATCTGGTTGTGATGCCCTGTGTCTGACCATCTCTCCTGTGCCAGTTCTCCCTAGTGACAGTCTCTGCTTCCTGACCTACATGCCGCAAGGTGTCGGCGTGAACCACTTAGCAATTCCCTACCTGCAGCAAGATGCTGTGTATCAGAGATGGACCTAGAAAACAGCTTGCACTCACATTTTGTGACTTTCAGAGAACATGAACACTTCAGAATAAAATTCATCATGGAAGCATAACATGCTGACCTCATTAGCATATATTGACCCCATCCATTTCTCATCTTTCATTAGAAAATTTGCTTAGCCATCCTACTCCCGGTACCACCCAACGCCTCTCCAGCCCATATGCTCACCTGAAAGGAAGGAATCAAGGCAAACAGCTATGCCAAGTTTTGGCTTAAGCTTCAGTTTTTCAATTTTATTTATGAGGTATATAAGTAATATAACTTAAGTTGTAGAAACAAAGAAAGAGAGAGGTAGGCAAGGGGACAAAAATTAAAAAAAAAAAAAATGATCATGCCTATAGCTGGAAAAACGCCCAAGAAACCACAATGAACCTACCAGTCTGGAACTTCCACTTGAAGGATATGCTCCTTTCCTTCGGAGTCGGTAGAAAACAGAATTCACTGTGGCAGCATTTTTAAAATTCATTTAAAATATCTCCTCAACTGTATAGTCAAATCACTGAGACAGTGCTGGTTTCACATTCGGAATTCCTATCAGAAGGAGGGCTAAAAGAACCTAAAAACCCCTCAATCAATTCACACAGGTCCCACCAGAAGCGCTTTACCCCAGATGCTTGAAAGGAGGCCAGTGTCAGTAATAGCAAAGGTGTGGTCCTCCCCCTCTCCCATCCACCAGAGGCTTCAGGGTCCTGTTCGGCAGGGGATCAGACACAGGAGATCCTAAATCCTGCAACTGGCTACAGTGCAATGTCACCAACTCCAAGTCACCCAAGAGATGACGTTTAGGCACCTTGTCACAGTGTTATCACATGCTAGTCGCTTCATAGCAACCAAAATACTTCCAGAAGTAACCCACATTGATTCTGCTGAGAACTCACCAGAGGTCAGAAGCAAGCTCATTATTACACATACACACATTACTCTGTTTTCCCTCCTTACAATTACAGACGGTGCTTACACTAAACACGCACACAACTCCACCTGTATTCACAAATACCTAATACTCTAGGAAGAAGACTTTAGAAAGCACTATAAAATTAAAGGAAGAAAAATGTAAGACTCAGAGGCTAACTTCCCCACAGATGCAAAAAATACTTGAACCATTCCTACCTGTCTTCAATCCTGCAGTACTTTCCACAGTGAGCGATCCACTGTCTTAAAACAGATCTAAATCAAACCCAAAGAACGTGGACTTGAAGGCTCTAACAGACCTCCAAATTATGTCCCCTTTCTCAGCCTCATGTTCCTCACCTACAAATGATGCAGATCAAAATATCTGCCTTAAAAGGTTACCATGAAAATTACTAGATAAAAAACAGTCACTCAAATAGTTAATGTTTAAGATTTTAATGATTTCTGCTCCCCAGAATTCTTGATTTTGCAAAATAGAAATAGAAGAAAATGTCCCCTGCACCTCCCCTAAATAGATTCAAGGGCCTTCCATCTATCTATCAGTGCTTAAAACACACACTTTACCTTGTACAGTAAATGCCACAAAGAAATTTGTTGTGCTTGGGGGTAGCGATTAATAAAGTGGAGACCAAGATAGCTTTTTTATTCAGTACCTGACTGCAACACAGGTACCCTGAAGAGACTAACTAAACCTCTAAACATAGCATCCGTAACATCCAGCACATCAACCCCATGTGCCAGGAAATACACACGTCAAACATCACCCTTTTACCCCCACAAAACCCTAGTATTTCAGGCACTGAAACATTAGAGCTATTAAAAACACACTCATGCGTGTGCATACCCCATCTCTTTAACTTGGCGGCAGTTCTGAAACTTACTTAACCATGAACACTTCTGTGCCAGCAATATCTATTAACACCTACAGAAAAGAAATTTGGGACTCCCACTTCACTGCCCTGATGTTGTATCCTAATGCAGCATATGACAGACTTACGCTGGCAGTAGAACTACTTAGGAAATTGGTGAAGGTAACCTTTTCCAGTCCCATCTTAGACCTAAAGTTTTAGAACCAATGGGTCAATTCCACTCCAAGAAACATCCCAGGCTGTAACAAATTTAGAGAACTGCTGCTGAGGTTCAGAGTTGCCAGTTGCCTCTTGTTGCCATGGATGCTGCCACTCTCAAACTTCAATGTCTCTGAGAGCAACATCAGTTACTGAGTATCCACACCCCTTGCCAGGCACAATAGGAATAAAGAGCAATATACAGCTCCCAACATTCAGGATTTCACAGCCCAGGCAACAAAGAGAAACGCTGTTCAAATAACACAAGCAAGACAGAAATAATGAAGCAGCTAGTACTTTACCTGAGGAGGTTATACCAAAAGGTGGCACTTACCAGACATGCAGAGCTGAAAGAAAGGTTCTCCCAGTCCAGGGAATGGTGCACAGAGGCACAGAGGTGTAAAACCACCACCACAGGGCTCGTCCAGGGCACCGACATAGGCCGGTGTCACTAGATTACAGCGTGGAGAAAGGACAGCAAGAGGTGGGTGTGGGGTGCTTAGGAATGGAACCAGGGGAAGATCAAAAGTGGATAAGAAAAAAAATCAAGTCAGAGAGAGATAACTTAGTGACATTTTGGAAGGTGTCTAGATGAAATGAGTTGGAATTTATAAAGTGCTTAAAACAGCATTAAGGAAATCAGAGGGTGAGACTGAAGATATGGGTCCACTTAGAAGATTACTGCCAAATCCAGAAGAGACAAAAGAACTCCATGTAAGGTATGAATACAGAGCCGACAGAGCAGAATGGTAAGAAAGTAGTAAGACTGGTACAATTTGGTAATCACACATGGGATCCTAAGGCAAGGCAGAACTGAGGCAGACTTCAGACTTGGACAACGGGGTGGATCAAGTCAGCCAGCTTTGAACCAAAATAAATATGTCTGTTTTAGGAAGGCAGTAGATAACATGTCTGACTTTAAGAAACCCTGATATTTCACATAATTAAATCACTTGGGTCTCATACACTCCTTGTAAGGTTTATACTTATTTTACAATAAAAGACTCAGAGGCTAATAAGATATTCCTTAACTCACATAATTAAAAGTTGCAGCAGCGTAACCATAAGCCAAGCCTTATGACTCCTTGGTTCAAGGTAATTTCCCCTTCACAGATTTGCCAGAGGAGAGATCATTCTCCTACCCTAGCTTTCTACTTCTTCTAAAACCAACTATAGAAGCCATCAAAAATTCCTTTAAGAAATTAGGTTTTATTTGTTTTGCTGAACTGGGATGCTCTACCACTGAGCTACATCCCCAGTCCTTTTTATTTTTGAGACTGTCTTGATAACTCGCAAACTGGCCTCAAATTTGCCATCCACCTTCAGCCTCCTACGTAACAAGGATCACAAGCATGGGTCATTATGCGCAGCTTATTCTAGCCTATAGTTGCTGGGTTTTCCATTGAAGTCTTTGTGGTATCTATTAGAAATGAGAAATTCCCAAAATGCTTATTATTAAAAGTCGAGTCCATTCACAACATTATAACCACCACTACCAAGTGACTATATTCAAGCTTTGGTAACAGAAGAAAGACATTCACAATTTTTTAAAGCCTTCTTTTGAAAAGGGCATGTTTCTTCACAATAAAAGGCAAAGTGCCTAATATTTAAAATAAACCAGCAGATCCCATATTACAGCAAGACTAAAAATTTTACTCAAAAATAGAGGCAATGGAGTATTATGATTATATAGCAACCTGGAAGTCTTTAGATTCCATCAATCACCAACAGACTTTTACTCTCTTCTCTCTAACCCAACTCCATTCTTCCAGAGTTCTCCCACAGCTTGAATGAATGTCACTGCCTTTCTCAAAAACATCCTAGTGCCTGCAGAATCGTACCTTCCACCCCGTTGCTAGCATGGTGCTCTCAGATTTGCTCCAACTGGCTGGTCAAGTCTTGAATCCGATTCCCCACAATTTCCCATGTGCACAACGCAACCCCTTTGCCCATGTGAGAGTTTCCCGAGTTCCACAGTGTCCTTCTTCCTTTCCAGCCTGTGAAATCTATTCATTCCTCAAGGCTCAAATCCAGTGCCTCTATCAAATCTACCTAAAGCTATGACCGATGTCACCTTACAACCCACAGCATCTTTGTTAACATCTCCAACAGAGCACTTCTTTAATTCTATGTTGAAATAACATGGGATGATTTAAAAGATGCTCCAAAGCTTGAGATATTTTTTTACGACAATTTTGTAAGCAAAATTTTAAAAGGCTACCATTTCACAGAATCAGGCAGGAAGAAAAATACAACCCCTTTCCCCACCCAGAAAGCTCTGGAGACACCAAATCTTGGTAACTTTTACAGACTGAAAACCTCTGAATCCCAGGGATCCTCAAGCTCCAAGGACATCACAGCCTTTGGGTTTTGTAAGTGCCACTGCTGGAATGTGCTCACGTTCTGTGGGTGTTCTCATTAAAAATGCTTAATGGACCCTATCCAAAACAGACACCCATGGGCGAATCCTGCCTTAGAGCAAGTTTTATACACCAAAGTCCCTGGGCATCTCTTTTAGTTATTTTCCCCAGGACACAAAACAGATGGATAATGCCAATCAGTTTAAAAAAAAAAAAAAAAAAGAAAAGAAAAAGTAACAAAGTATTTCTTCCCATCCACAGCAGAGAAACAGATTATTTATGTATTTCATAAGTCTTAGTACATTTTGGCTACTCTATCAGCTACTTTCATTTGTTGACTTTTGGTCCCCTTATTTAAAAAAACAAAACAAAAATGATTAACTGAGCAACTCCATAGTGGACAAAGGACATAGCAAGAGTGCAGCATGACCAAACTCTGCCCCTTCTGGGTACAGCTGCCCCCAGTGCCCACAGACATGCTTCCTGCTTTAGGGTTTCCTTGATTGCACATCAGATTCTCTGAACCAAAAACAGAGGACACAGCATGATCTCTTCAAGAAAAGCTGCCATTTTCAAGTGCAGACAACTTATATATCAGCCTCTGATTGGGGAAAAAGCTACACTGAAACAATCCTAGGTAGCAACACAGAATCAGCAAAGACACTGGACTGTCCCTTAGGTGGAGGGCAAGCAAAACAAGTTAGCCCATTAAAAGCAAGGACCCAGATCACCTTTGTTCAAATCCAGTCTCTAATATTAGCCAGTTGTGTGTGATTGGGCTACTTTCTTCATTTCTGTACCACATTTGCTCTTCTATAAAATGGGGTACAAGTGGTATCTAAGTCCATACAACAGCATGGCTACTATTATTATTATTATTCCAACTCTCAAACTAAAAAGCTGCCTGACCCCAAGCAAGTTGCTGAACATTCCAGTTTCCTCATCCATAAAGTGAAAGGTCTGAAACCCAGCACAGCTCTAGAACTGCCTGAGCTTAAATACGGCACCAAGTCAACCCACTCTGCCAATACCAATCTCAATGTGCTTAATATGTTATTGGTCATGGAGCAATTTCACATTAAATCAGCTCTATCACTATTTGTTTGTTTTTAATTCTGCAAGTTTAATATCCTTAGTAAAACACATTGAACATATTTTCTCATAAATGATACAGAAAACAAAAAATTTATTCAATCTTCCTGTTCACAGCCAGTTCTGAGTTCAAAGTCTATAATTTGTTATAACAGAATTAATGATAATTCAAAAAATAGAGATATGGGAAAGAAGCTAAATTTACTATGCCTTGAGAAAATTTGGAAGTATAAAATTTATTCACATCTGGAAATATTCTCATTAACTTGTACCATCTAGGTTCACAAACGCAAACCTTCCTTTCTTTTGCCAAGGAAACAGCACCAAATAGTAACTTACTGTTACCGGGGAAGGAGCTATGCTGAAACAATCATGGTTTCTTTCTCCTACTGTCCTTTTTCCCCTAGCTTTTAAAATGTGGTCTTTATTATAGGTGGAGTTCCTGAACTTTATGAGCCAGCTTGCCATTTCAGATGCTGTAAAAGCTCAGTGGATGCATTACTGCAACTCTGAAGAGCAAAGAAATTAAAGGATAAAAGCATAAAGCACAGGGTTATATATTCTTCATGCCCAAGATTGCACAGAGTTCATCTATGTATAAAACTGCCTTTCAAATCCCTCTACACTCTGCACAGCTCCAGTTAGCAGAAGGCAGGCCTGCCCTTCAGCATGTGCATTCAGAGCCAGATACTGCTGAAATGCTTCAGGCATGGGCACACAATGTTCTTGCCCCAGCTAATCAAGCTGGCTCCCTGCAGTCTCTCCATCACTGATAACGCGTCAAGCACTGTCCTCCATCCCTTCTTAACCATTAATTGAGGAAACGTTTAAGGGGTGACTACTCCTGTGTCAGAACGGTCATCAAGATAGATGTGCTCTTCTGTGACTGCAGTTCCAGGTTAACAATGAGTAGCCGAGAAAGATGATTTTAAAGAGCAATTATAATGATGTTATTTTTAAAATACAATTTGCACTAGAACCATGCAGAACAGAAAAACCTGGTCTAAGGAAATCAACCTTCTTGAAAAAGTGACACTGGAGCTGACACAAGGACCAGGATGTTAAAGCAGGGGTAAACAGGAAAATCACAGGCTGGAGTCAAGGCATTTGAAAAGCAGCTATAGCTGACGGTTATGGGATGGAGGTAAGAAGATTTGTGGAACACAGAACAGGCAGAATGTGAGGCTAGAGGTACAGCTGTCTCATGCAAAGGTCTCTGTGGACATCACCATCAAAACCCTTTATTCCATTCTCAATAAGGCCCATTTCTCATAATTTTCTAGTATCAATTACTAGAAAACAGTCAATTAAATCCATGATGTACTACACTAATTGGTATAATGTGTTAGGGGAAGGATAACAGCAACTTCTGGAGAGGCAAAGCTTCCTTTCACAAGAGTAACCACAAATGCCATGTCCAAGCTCCAACACCAGCAGTAGACAGATCACTGAGTCAGGATGGATTTTCTAACAATTTATTAACCTGTATTTGCTAAGTCACAAAAGCATTCTATCTAGTCAGAATAACTCATCAACAATATGCAACAGTATAAGACATGTACACCACATTCTAAAAGAATCATTTTCTTCATTATAAAAGACCTACCATAGTAAATTAAGAAAAATTAATGAAAGGGAAACAGTACAAATAGTAACAACCACTGGCAGATGGATTATCTATTCGCATGTAAAGACCCAAAGTATTAAGTGAAAGAACTACTAAAGTAGTTACAGAATAAAAGTAGAACAACACTAATAAACCTTAAAGGAAATAAATAAAACTCCACCAAGAATAAAATGTATAAAGTAGCTAGGAATAAAGAAAACTATAGAACTAAAATAAATAAAGCTTAAGGAGTTTGCCAAGAAGAATAAATTTGAACTAAATAAACACTGATGGTTAATTTTGGTTGTCAACTTGACTGGATTGTGGGATGCCTGGAAAAAAAATAAAAAATCAATGAAGGGTTCTTCTGAGTATGTCTGTGAGGAGAGACATGTGGGTCAGTAAACTGAGTGGAAAAGACTTGCCCTCAACAAGGACAGCACCACCCAAGAGGCCCAGATGGAAGGAAAAGGTGGAAGAGGGGCAGCAGGTCAGTGCACGGCCAACCCTTCTTAAGCAGGTGTGGGTTTTGCTTGTAGTTGCTGGGGGTTTCTTTGTTTGTTGCTGCTACTGTCACTTGCAGACACCACACTCCAGACTCTTCAGCCACTGAACAAAGCCCTGCAGAAGCAGCAGCTCGCAGGGAACTTCCAAGGCCTTCGGCTTCACACTGGGGACTACCTCACTGGTCCCTCCTGTTCTGAGGCTTCTGTGGACTGAGCAGTTACCAGTTTCCCTGGATTTCCAGCCTTCAGAGGACCATTGTGGAACTATTCAGCCTAAGTGACCTAATAAATCCCATCTTATAATCATACCCATTCTATCAGTTCTGTTCCTCTGAAGAACCTTGACTAAATCAAACATTATGCTCCTAGATTCAATATTTGATTCTTTCCCAACTCCCACTAAAATGTAATAAAATTCAAGAGCAATATAAAAAAATAAAACCACGAAGAACTAGAAGAAAAGCTGAATGCATAATTTCTGTATAGAGAAGGTGATTCTATCCTTTATAAATAGTAGACATCATGACTTAACTTTCAGATTTAATTAGATGAGAACACTAATTAAAAATCAATAAACAGGCAAGATTCTTCCCTGAACATTCTAGTCACTGTGCCCTGGCTGGAGAAGCTGCTTCATCCACAATTCCTGAAAGGAACAGAACCCAGGTACCTCATCCCCATCTGATCTCAGCTGATAGGACACCTGACAATCCAAGCCAACACACTGCTTGCTCACCCCTAGAAATCTGGGACACAGGTATCCTTGGCACTTCGACTATACCAGGTAGCTGCACTGACAAATCATATAAAGTAGGAGCTCAACTAAGTGGCAAGGCACACCAACACCAGAGGAATAAAGAGTTATGGGAAATAAAAAAGAAATACAGTATACAAAGAAAAAAAGGAGGCAGAGATGGCAGAAAGGAGCAGGCCCTCCAGGTCTGACCATGGGAGCCTGCCTGCCTTTTGCCTTCTGTCCTTGGACATGAGCCAGGTGCCTGTGCTATCTATCCACAAAAACTAATTCAAGTAGGTTTTCAGTCCACAGCAACCAGAGCCTGGAACAAAGCTGATGTGAGCAAGCAATAAACTACCCAAAATAAAAATAAAACAAACAGATGAGAACTAGATGTGTGGAAAATGCTCATCCATATCAAAGAAGTGTGAGCCAAGACATTCAGAGTGCTCTGTCAGCTGTCAAACTGTCAAAGAAAGAAATAGTTGATAAGGCAGAGTGAAGTGTGGGAAGAAACACACTGGAGACAGAAGTTCAAACTGACGAACATTCTAGTTTCAATAACTAGAAACGTGCATATCCCAAACAGCAACTACACTTCCATGAATTTTAAGGAAATAATCTCAAATGCACTACTCAAAAAGTTACTTGAGGGTATTTACTATAGTGCTATTTATAATAAGAAAACAGAACAAACAAAATGAAAGATCAATATTTCTCAAACACCATTCATCACCTTCATAACTGGCAAGCCCTCTGCCCCATGAGTTGATTGACTTAATATTCCTGATTTTTATTTAACCTACTCTTCAAATATTCACTGAGTACCTACTATGTGCTAGGAACTGTTCTAAGTGCTGGAGATTTAGCAGTGACCAAGACAGACAAAATCCCTGCCCCTGTGGAGCTTTCATTCTGAAGGATGCGTGAGAGTACAAAATAATGACATGCCTAAGAATAAAAAATAAATAAGCAGGCAAGGGGAATATGAGGCTCTGAGGGAAGAGACTTATAATCTTAGAGTGGCCAGATAAGTACCCCCAGAAAGGAACCTTTAAAATGTGACATTGGGGGGAGGGGGGCAGGTCAGGAGACTTCCTGTAGGAAGAAAGGAAAGAAAGCAAGGACCAGATGGAGACAAAGCAAGTCTAGTGTGCTCAATGGCGGGCAGAGCCACGCAACTGGACCACTCTGAGCAGCAGGAGGAGGAGGAGGAAGAGGAGGAGACAAGGTCACAGAGGTATGGGGTGTGGACAGGGGGCAGATCGTGCATGCAGGGATCTGGGACTGGCTTTTCCTCTGGGTGAGATGGGAAGCCAACTAAGACTGAAGTAGGATGCAGCAAAAAAGATACAGTAAACCACGGTGCCTTGGATCACAGTGGCATCAGGAGTGGCAACAGAGTTTAATTATTTTGAATTGTTTTCCATGTGTTTTAGAGAAAGAGCTGCCCAGACTGCTGATATGCTGGATGCTGGAGACCTAGTGAAATTGCCTAATGAATGAGGCCGGATACTCCCAATATTTAAAAGTCTTTCAAAGGAAGAGTAACCACAAAATCATATGTCCGGTGTGCTGGTTGTAGTTTTATAATGCACATTAGAATAAATATATAACTATTAAAATCAAACATTCATATATTCCCTATTATTATCTCATATATGACAAATGGTGTCATGAACCACACTTTGGGACGCATTTATGTAACTTGATACATTTACAACATAGAATACCAGACAAGCAATAATCATATATTTTGTCTCTGTGCACATGTACATTCAAACATACACACATACTCAAAGGTTGGAAACATGTATGCCGAAATGGTAACAATACTAATTTCTTGATGGGCTAATAAAATTCACTTTCTTCTTTGTATTTTTCCAATTGTCTTCAATGAACACCTATGTCACTTCTATAAATCAAATTTGTTTTTAAGTTTCAATAATTTTAAATATGCATGCACATCTTGTTCAAATCAAATTCTTTCATTTCTGACTGGATCTGATAGTAATGCTTTTAAATACATATACAGACCATCCAGAGGGAGAGAAAGGAATGAGGACACAGACCTACAAAGGCAGGGAGGGGTGAGAGGAGTCATGTTCACAAACTACAAACAATCTCAGTAGTTACACACATAATCCTTAAAATCCAAAGGACAGCATACCACATGCAAAAATCAAGATCCAGAAGGTAAAAGAATGTGAAATGCTTTTAACTAGCCATGACCAGGTTTCTTGGCTACTCAATGGCCAGGGACAAGTCCCCACTGAGGCTTCACTGCTTTGTGATGAACACATCTACTGGACACATGCCAATACTATGACACCGTATCTTCAAATCCTTCTATGTAAATGTCATCCAAGACAGTACCCAGGTATACTAAACACTGGCATGCATACACAGAGCTTAAGAGGAGTGAGCTCAATAAAAATCAGAATGGGCTCTAAAAGAACTCGATTATGCTCCTCCTCTCTGTTCTAATGATAGTATTTTCATAGATAACCAGAACTGCATGGAAGTTTCCAGCTCACACCATTTAGTTCTTGATGCTTTATTACTAACTAGCAAAAGACCATAAATGTACCTCGTCAATCAAATAAGAGACAACCCTAAAATCACTCTGGTCAGCCCCAAGGACTTCATAGCTTAAGAACAAGGATGTCAGGGCTGGGATTGCAGCTTAGTGGTACATCGCTTGCCTCACATGTATGAGACACTGGGTTTGATCCTCAGCACCAAAATTAAATAAAGATACTGTTTTTTAAAAAAAGGAACAAGAATGCCTTCACAGTAACCTCAACCAGATCCACACCTGGCTTTATCTACAAGACATCATATGCTGCATGTCAGGCAGACAGCTACTGGGGAGGGAAGAGTCACTGGAAATGAGATAATAGAGGACTGTTCTAAATAACTGCTGCGTACAGACACTGCCCTCCAATCTCTCTAGTAAAGAGCATAATTATAAATGTTCTTAGGTTATCTCATCTATCAAGTGAATCATAAGGCTTAATGAGTTAATAACACAGTGAAATCATGTCATGCCATCTGACACAGCTCACACCGAAAATCACCCACATCCCTGAGCGGGGTTTCCAATTTCTCCAATAATCTTCAAACAATCCAAGAACTAAGTTTTGATAACATAAAGAGCTATAGCTTCACAATGTGATCAAGAAAATCAAGCATGAGCCGGGCGTGGTGGCACACGCATGTAATCCCAGCGACTCTGGAGGCTCAGACAAGAAGATTGCAAGTTCAAAGTCAGCCTCAGCAAAGGAACTCAGTGATACCCTGTCTCTAAATAAATTAAAAAACAGGGCTGAGGATGTGGCTCAGTGGTTGAGTGCCCCTGAGTTCAATCCCCGGTACCAAAAAAGAAAAGAAATACAAGTATGAAAAACTACCTAAAGGTCACATCACTGTACCACTCTTGGCAAGTAGAGAACATGGGTTTCCTTGAAAGAAACAGTCTGACCCTCCCACCTTTGTCTTTCCTGCTCTCTGAAAGCATTTTTGAGATTAGCAAATCTAAATATCATTATTCAATATATGTATCCTTTCCTTAAAAAAATGAAACAAAAAGAGATGGAGCTCGGGAAACGTTTAAGTACATGCAAACCAAAGTTAAACTTAAAATAATAATTTTTAAAAGCCCCAATGTTCAACAAAAGTAAGTCTCCAATGGCTCACAACCTACTTCACTGAACTGCATTTCCAAAAGCTTTTTCAAGGAGGCCTTGTTTGTTTCTCAGTAATCTCAAGCAGTCTCTGAACGCTCTACAAATGCAAAGCCCTAGGAAATGGGCTTATCGTACTACTGGAGAGGCAGACAACTCAAAAGCAGCATCACAGCAAGCAGAAGGGGGAGGCCCTGGAAAAGGGAACCAAATCTCAAAACCCCACTTCCTTTCTCTGCTCTCTTCTAAACTGCCAGGCTGCTGTTCCTCCTCTTACCCAGAATTGCAAAAGCTTCCCCTCGATCCTAACTTGAGAGTATCTGTACCACTTACAAGTGTTCGGATGGGTTAGTGTGTCACTTTCTGGCATAATTAATTCCTCAAAATTAGAAAAGATATGTCCACTGAATTTATAGACACAAGCCTAAAGTTCTGAACGTTTTAGTATTTTTAAAGGAAAATGCTTTTCTTAGGCATGGAAGAAGAAAGCCAGCATGAACAGTAGGGCCAAGTTCTCCTCTGGAAAGAGCTATTGTCAAGAGCAAAGTTTCCAGGCTTCTCCTTCCACTGACTAGCTCCTCCTCATTCCTCTGATCCTTTAATGGTGGAATCTCTGCTACAGCCTATGAAGAGAAGCGAAGGGTGCTGGCCAGCCCCAGAGCAGGAGAGACTTCTGCAAACGTACCCAGGAACAAGGGTTGCTCACCCAGGGAAAAGCAACAGTTTCCTCTGATGGCTCTGCAGCTCTGGAACACTCCCCTCAGCGCAGGCATCACCAACACAGGTCAACTCAACCCTGGCTCCAGCAGAAAAGGCTCATCCCCCAGTGCCTTACTCATCCCACAGAACAAGACTTGAGCTTGGCGGGAGCTCTCCCATGACACAGTGATGACACATACCAGCTCCACACTGTGCTTTTCCTGCCTCCCACACAGCCAATGGCCCTGCACTGACAGATGTGGTAGTTACTTAGCAATACACTTTGTGGTTACCTCACCCACCTCATTCACAGAGACAGACAATGCAGTGCCATCCTGCCATAAAAACTCCTTCTCCCACATATGGCAATGCCACATGATAACTTACAGTGTTACATGGAGGAACAGAATGCTGGCTCATGCTTAGTAGAAAGGAGTCAGCCCACTGCACCTTTAAGGATCCTACCTCTAACCCCTTTGTCCTCTGGCCTTGAGCAAAATTACTCTTTGGTATTTCAAAGGAAAGTGATTCCCCAGTGCATAGGCCAGAAGAGCCGAGAACTTCAGCCCACCTGAAGTGACCCACCACATCATTTTGCACAGCTGAGTCTCATACTCTCAGTTGCTCTAAGCCAAGAAGCACTAAGCCAAACCAGCTCCACACACTTTGGCCTCCCAGAGATGGCCTGGGAGTGTTATACACACTCCACTCACCTTAAACCAGCCCTCGTTGGACTGTCCAGGCTGTCAAACCTTTCAATGAGATTCACAATGGACTCTAATTTCTCTTCATTGTCATTACAAACATTCAGACCAAGATGATTAACATGTATTAAACACTTCTGGTGTTTCATGTGTCTTCTGAGACTTCTACAAGTAGGAAGGCCTTTAAACTTCACAACACTATAAAGCAGGTGTGTCCACCTGACAGACAGTGGAATTGAGGCACATGGTAGCAGCCAGACGAGCTGGAATGTGCATCCAGGCAGCTTGACCGCACCTGCTCTACTGCTTGTGGCACCTCTGGTCTGAGGTACCAGTGTAGTGCAGCAGATTCACCAAGAGTGGTCAGATAGTGATGACGTTCTGTAACAGCAGGATGTATGAAGAAGAGTTTAAATCTTGTTCCAACATCACCATTACCTGTGATTTCAGACGATTCTCCCCATTTCCTTGGCCTCAGTATATCCATCCGCACAACTGTGGGGCGGTGGGGGGGTACGACTAGATGAATGTGTCTTCCAACTCTAAAATTCTACTAGTTTACTATACCTGACATGGTCATTAGAATACTATGTGCTATTTAAAAAGTACTAAAACAAAAACCTAAATTGAGGATAGAAAATCCAGTGATCTGTAAAAAATCAAGTTTACAACCAAAATTGCTTGGTGAACCTGAGGCCAGCAGTGACAATTTCTGCTAAAGGCTGTTAGAAAGTAGTCACACTAACTGGTTGACCTGGTAGACTTGTCCTACCTGCTATGGTCACTATGTGCACACACGCTCAGCTCCGTAGGGACAGGAAGGGAGAAACACATTATGCATTCTTAGTGAGGACAAGGGCAGCATCCTGAAGCCAGAGTGGAGCTCAGCACCTACCCCATGTAAGCTTTTGAAAAAAACAGCCAGCTGATAAAAGTGGGAGCTCTTCTTTACGTTAAAATGTGTCTCTTGTTTAAATGCACACACCCAGATGCACAGTTTAAAAACCCTATGGGGGAGCCGCCACCCTTACTTGTCCTGAGGAGAAAAGGCTCTCCAGACACTGTGTGGAAGAGAAGTGTGCAACGTTCAAGCTGGGAAAGAGGAAAGACCTGGAGAGTGGGGGTGCTTTTCTGGGCTGCAACTAGTCATGTCTGGGTAATTCAACTATGCTGAAGAAGGACAAAATTCTTTGAGGTTTTACAGCAACCCTCATCCACTAACGGGAATGAACCAACCTCAGGAAGTATCCCACAGTGAACCATACCACCCAGGAGAGAAACCCCGATTGCGAGTATGAGGGCAACAAAATGAATTTAAGTGCATGAATTAACAAAGGGTCTCTGATCCCCCTTACTTTCATTAAAACCTGTTGTGGGGCTCGGGTTGTGGCTCAGTGGTAGAGCACTTGCCTAGCATGTGTGAGGCACTGGGTTCAATTCTCAGCAGCACATATAAATAAGTAAAATAAAGGTCCCTTGACAGCTAAAAAAAAATTTAATTAAAAAATACATAAATAAATAAAACCTATTGTGTTTCCAAACAGAATATTTAAGACTAATGATGAGGCAGGGAAAGCTGAGTGAAATCCTGTCCACTGGCCACAGAAGCAGAAAGTGGTGAAGGGCACTCTGCTGTTTCCAAGGCCAACAACTTATAAGACTTCACCATCTTCCTCTGTTAGCCAGAACACCAGGAAGGAAGAAGTACCTGAGCTTTCCACCAGACACGACTCGAGTCAGCTGACTGAGCATCGCACAAGCTGGCATTTTTCCCACAACCAGAGCAGCTCGGACCAAATCCACAGCAATTTTATGCACTATGTGAATCCCCATAAACCCAAAGCAACCCACGCCTGCACAGTTCCAAAGTCATACACCATTTCATAGCCCCTCTGTGTTACAGACTCCTTAGTGGTATAACATAAAAATGCTCTCAGCGGGGGCTTGAGGAAAAAACTGCTTTCTTTCAGAGCAATCTGGATTTTTTGTTTTTAGGCTGTCACAAAATTGTTTGGTTTTAAGTAATAATAAAACCCTGCTCAAAGGTGTTAGATGCAAGCATGTTCCAAAAAGCAAGGACACCAGGACATTGACTAAAGAAAGCCTCATGAATGTTAGGGTACAAGGACCAGCCTCACAAGTCCCCTCCTACTAGGACATGCAGACGCCAAGGCATGAATTTTTGTTGAGCAGAAACCTATACTTTTTCCTAAAATTCTAACTTATGTAAGGAAATACTCACTTTCCATATGTTTTCTACAATATGCCACTCAAGAGGCCTGTGTCTCTGCTACAGCTATTAAACAATACAGTCGTTAGAAGGGTACAGGGAACCATCATCAAAAGCCACTACTCTTAACAGACAAGTTGCAGCAAGAGGAATCAGAATCACTACACCTAAAATCTGAGCCAGATTGAGTTTCTCCATGTTCTCCTCCTGCCCCGCTTTCATATAATGAAATAGGAGGTTATTAGGAGGATTCCTGCTCTCAAGAGAGATGCTGCAGAGAAGCCTGTATCCCATGGGCTCTCTCCTCTTCTAACAACAGCTTCAAGATATAAATTCAATCTTTACCTAGCACCCTGGACCCAGAGGGCACCAAAAAGAATATAAAGTACAGAGGAGGAGAGGAAAAGGCATGAGCATGTGGTTCTATCCACGGTTGCTCATCTGAGCTCTGTGATTACAGGAAATACAAAGAGCATGGTAAAACAAGGGGTGTATCAGGTACTGGTGAGGACCAGTGACGACGACAACATCCACTGTGCACTGACTATTCCGGGCACCGTGTTAAGCCCTTGGTATGCACCATCTCAGCTGGTCCTCACAACCCTAGAAAGCAGACATTACTGTAACTGTTTTACAAAGAATTGGAGGTTTGTTTCCTGGTTCTCTGCCAGGGGCAATACTGTCAGAAAATGGTCACGTTGGGCTAAAGACAGATACCCCAACAAACAGCATCCTAACCATACTAAAGATTCTACTTACTACACAGAGTCCTGGATGTCCAGTGGTTAGGTTGAGGGGATTCCAAATTTTTAACTGTGGGAAGACGCTCATTACTACTCTTTAACTCACAGAAATTACCCATAATCATCTAAGAAGCATATGTTCCCAGAAGAAAAAGAAACACACACAAGAGTTCTCATAATTATTCATCAAATATGAAGATATCAAAGTAAGGGAGGAAGTTCCCTTCCTCCCTTGGGGCCCCTGAGAAATCAAGAGGTGAAAGGGTGAAATCTTCTACATTTTCACATCTTCTCTAAACTAGTGCATGTATACATAAATAATTTGAAGTGGAAGCACTTGTGTCTCCATGCAGTGAAAACTTCCCTACCAGTGCTAACTATTAACTCCCACTTTTCCTCTTTTTAGGTCAAGGCCTCATAAGTAAACAATTTAGAGTATACTTTATCTTAGCTAAAAAAGATCCTCCTCCTATCTAACATATTTATAGCTCTTACTTTCTGTATCCTTAAACCCAAACCACACTGAGATTGAATCACTTCCACTGATTCACTGATTTCTGAGCTAGGAAAATTTGTTTGCAGTTTCAACCACAACCTCTACCCTACTTTAAATAGACTGCACTGCTTTCTCTGGGAAAAACACAATTACTAGAAACATGAGAAACACAAAAACTAACTTTTAAGGGAAACTATTCACTAACAGGACTCCTTTGCTGTGGAAGATTTTACTCAGGAGAAAAACTGTATAGCAGAATTCTAGAATAAGCTACTGTCTGTAGCATTTACTCTGGGTATAAAGAAAATGACGTCATTCCAGGATTTGGGAAATGAAACAACTATTCCATACAAAACTGGCTACAATGACCAGTTCATGCTGCATTGGTGGGAAAGGCTCCGAGCTCAGATCTAGGAATGTACAGCCATGGATGGCACAAAGCATGTTCCATGAGCTCAAAATCTGGTCTACGTTCTCAAAAATATTATTTAAATAAAGGCACAAGAGTAACTGTTTTCTAACAGGAAAAAAAAACATGAGGTAAAAATATGGGATTTTGTATATTAGAATATTTCTTCAAAGGTAGCTACCAGCATGTTTCACATTATACTCGGATTTGAGATTATATTGCTCCTAGAAGTTTGCAGCATTGATATAGATGCTATTTTGAGGAGAAGAAGAAGGGGGGTCACAGCAGTAGAGAAACCCCATGACCTCCTAGAGTCGACAGGGTTCACTAAGCCACTAGCAGGGGCACTATATCCCAATGACAGTCCTCTGTGTACCCAGATTCAGTGACATGAGGTGTCACTTCCAGCGGTACCACAAGGGGCTCAAGAGACAAACAGTTCCAAACTGGTGCCCTGTCACCACATCAAGACCGCGTTGGCTGTGTCAGTCACAGGATGGGGGCCCTGAGCACTGTGACTGTCTTCTCCATCCCTGCTGCCCACTGGTGAAGTTTCACAGACCTCATGGTAAGGCACCAGCAGAATCAACTATCCACCTAGTCTAAGAATTTGACCAGAGAAAATACTGAAACTATTGTCTTGAAGAAAAAAAAAAATGCATAAATGAAATCCTTTGAATCTGTTAACCAACAACAGAGAACGAAATGCATCTGTAAAAATCCTCACTCATATTAATCCAGTTCACTTAAGTCAGTGGCATGAACCTCAATCAAAGCATTCTCCAGGACTAGAGAAAGTGGCATCCTACAGTGGAGATGGTGCATTTTAAACTTGAGGCAATTTGCCAAATCCAAAGTTGCCCTGTGGAACCAAAGGAAAGAAAACAAAATTTTCAAATTCCCTCAAGACCACAAAATATTCTCCAATAAGCAATTTAACACATGTGCTGAAACATTATCAGCAGGAATACAAATGTTTTGATTGGTACTGTCATTATCAAGAAAGCAAAAGCAAATAATTCTCTGAAGAAACAAACATTGACGCTCCCTTTGCTAACCCCCACTTAAGTTTCAAGTGCAAAATTTCAACCTGAAGGCCAGCAGATGTTAGTACAGGCTTTGGGACAATGAATGTCCTTGAGGCTTCTGTAAAAGAAAAAACAGACACAGAAAGGTAAAGACTGGCAGAAAAGTTTACAACCCTGGAAAGAGACATTTTCTTTGGGAAGGTAGATAGCTGGAAAGTTCTAGTGCTGAGGTAGGGAACTCGGAGGGGGAACCTCGATCGTTTCTGGGAAGTTGTGCTCCTTGCAGAAAGTGCCAGAGACTGCTTATGCCTTGATAAAGTAATGCCAAAATTAGCACACGGACAAAAAGGAACAATCAATTTTAAAGCACTTTGTGGGACCTGAACTTAGTGCTGCCCCAATATTAGAGCAACCTCTGCCTTTACAGAGGTTTCAGGCTATATTTAAGGCGTCAGCCCAACCCAAATGGTCAACTCCTCTTCTCTCACTGTACTCCTCTCTAGTGGTCTTGCTAAAGAAGAGGGAAATCACAGGCTCATGACGTGTTGGAAAGGCCCTACGGGCTGCCTAGACTTACCACCTCATTTTAAACAAGAGACTATCTCAGAAATGGGTGACATGCCCAAAGTGAAATACAAGAAACACTCCTGGCACCAAACTGCTAACCTCATGCTCTCTTCTTCAATTCTAAAGCATGAAATCATTCTGCTAAGCACAGGGTCTGCCTACAATATTCACAGCCTGGATAACTAAGAATCAGAAGAGAAGTATGTGGTCTTTTACCTCCTACATCATCTTCAGTTCAGCCGCGTGGCTCAAACTTCTGCTTCCGTGTGAGAAACAAGGCCCTCTGAACACAACTAGAGAAGGTGCAGCCATCAGTCACCTACCTCATGGAACAGGACCATACCCTCCCACTGTCCCTGGGTTCACCCCAGAAAAGGTAACACTGGGGCTTCACAACGAGCGTTTCCTATGGGTCAATTCAGAATGGGGAAAGGTATCTGGTGGATGCTGCTTTTCCATGAGAGAACAGTGAAAAACCTCAACCAGCGTGGGCAGTTCACAGGAGACCACAGAACAGAAAATGCTTCCCCACTCCACCACCGAGCAAATGAGAGGTGCAACTGCTAACTTTCTTGTGTACTCTACTGCTCTAATTCCAGTCTCATTGTTTTTCAATTTGTTCTGCATATAAGACCCTAACTGGTATCAGAGAGCTAATGGAAAAAGCCAGAATCGTATGATTTTTTTTTTTTTTGAGTAATGGATTTTGGGAATTGGAATATGCCATGTGAATTATTTAAACACTCCAGATGAGTATATGAAAGCTTCAGAGAGAAAGAGAACAAAAATTCAGGACAGATAGAACTAGAGTCACGAGCCAAAGTCACTTGACCCCCAGCAGAATGCTCTGTTACTAGTGTCACCATCAGCAGACTCTAGGCCACTGCACCTATCTACCTATGACGGCGAGTCTAAAGATCCTCAGCATCACACTGGCCTCACACATCCTCCTGGGATCCTCAGCATCACACTGGCCTAAGACATTCCAAGGCCACAGCAGCATAACAACTTAAAATCCTTATCCATCAGGCACTAAGGAGGCTCAGCAAGATAGAGTAAAGCCAAAGAAATGATAAGAGACACATTAGTACATTTAAAAATTCAAAGGTGGGAATCCATGATGACTGAGCTATTCTACACAACAGACAGGAAAGGTAGAGGAGCAGGGAGCAGCACACATGCCATTAAGAGAGCAGTGAAAAGAACCACATGACAGCACTAACAAGATAGCTACTGGCCATGTAATACACAAGATCCAAAAGGAAAAAGTCCAAGTCCTGCCACTTCCTTTACCACTCTTGCTCTGAAAGTCAAGAAGGCGATATATCCAATTCAATCCAGAACCAAGTGGACGAACAGTTACAGACAGCCTCCAGGTATGTTTTCAAAAAACTGAGTGCAACCCAAGATAAAAAGTACTCCTACACCATCCAAGTGCAGGTGGTTTCATATTGAACACATACCAGATGGGGATCCCCACCCCTGGTCAGCAACCCAGCTCTGACAAATAGATCTCTAGCCTCTCCGAGTTGGCCACATGTGGCCCTGACACCTCCCCCAAGAAGACCTGGGTGCCACAGGAGAAGACTGCCGAACTCAGGAGATGGCCAGCTCCCACTAAGGCGCCGAGCCGAGCCCAGAACTGAGAAGCAGCAGGTAACAGTGTTGGTGCTTCAAACTCCAGAGACTGCAGCTCAAATGAAAGTGCTGCCTGTGTTCCCAGGAAAGGGGGTGTGGGTGTGGTGGTAGCTGCCTGGGGTTTTTTTAATTCAACCTAAATTTCCCAGGAAAAATATTTTCTTGCTACAAATACTTCAAGGAAGAGGAGGAGAAGGAGGAGGAACTTTCAAAGGACTAGATGGTAAAATTTCATATTGCTAACTGAGGAGCCCTTAGAATGGCCAATAAACTCACCCTGGGTTTGGGAAGAATGCACAAAGGTTGGACCCCACAGAGAAGGTGGGGAAACAGCCTAGACAGTTTACTGTTCAATAAAAAGGTGGCAATCGCATTCGTTGGCTGTGTTTCAGGTGGATATTCTGTGGTTCCCTCATTTTTAAGCTTTAGAAAATGCTCAGCTATGCAATTTCCACAACAAAGTCAAATCATGAGTGAAGTCAAAGTCACAGCAGAGGATGAACACAACAGCTTCCCAAGGTCAAGATGCCAGAAAACACAAGGCCAAACCCGCCTTGTGTCAACTCAATCCTTAGGTATATATTGACTGTCTAAGCCCATTGGCCATACCTCCACCTCCAAATCTGAAGCAGCACTTACACACCTATCAATTAAGTGAATTGATTATGAAATTGGTTATGAAATGCCTGCAAGGTAAAATGGTTGAACTTAGTGTCAAATCCTGATCAACAGAATCACCACAGACACTGCAACTGAAACGAACTACAACATATACCCAGGCTGCTCAGGCAACCACAAATCCATGCTCCTCTTAGGACCTCTGCCTTTTGAAGCCATGACTCCCGGAGTTCTTTAGATGAATTAAGGACATTTTTCCATGGGTCTCTAACACCTGGTCTGGCTGATAAGGGCTGAGGGACTCCTTAACATGCACAAGTTCCAGAGGCCAGTGACTTATCTCTCCTCACCAGGGCCATTCCTGAGCCTCCTGGATAGCACACCATAAAGGTCACTTTTAACTGTCCTCATGCTTATCTTTTAGTAGTGAAATACTGAAGAAGTACAAGAGTTTCCCTATTATTCTCTTCCCTAAAAATGCAGTCTTGCTATGGGTAAGCCAGTGTCCACACGAGACGGATGTGCTCCTCTGCTCAACAACTTGTAGATGAAGAGCTCCAGGAAAAACCAGGATGGAAGCATGGTTCTGAGAACCAGAACACAGCAACGAAGCATATCAGGCACGACTGACAGAAGACACTTCCCCTACCCACAGGGATTACCGCCTCAAGCTGGAAGATCCTTCAGTCTTCCTCCCTCCACAGCAGGCATCTCCACTCCAGTCACCAGCTGCACGGCACCCACTACACCTTCAGGTACTCTCAGCTCCATGAAAGCTCACAACAGGTGAAACCAGAGGCCCTGATCAAAGACCATCAGCCCTGGGCAACCTCAGGGAGGACTGATGTCAAGGTCAGGGGATCACCAAAGTGGTCTGATTCTCACCTTGAACACCCTGGTCACACTTAAAAGTTTTCCATTACATTTAGGTCTCAGAAGCCAACATGGCATCTCAGTTTGCTGTGTAGTCTCATTGACTCTCCTGCTTTTTTTAAAGAAAAATTTCCTGAGAAATTTAAAAGAGGAAGAAGAAATTGCCCTATGAGATGAAGGCTTTAAGAAGGTTAAGGAAAGAGAAAAGGTAAGATAGTCATCATCTCCTTTCCACACACAAAGGTCTTTTAATTCAACTCCTGGGAATTAAGGGGTGAAGAGAAAAAGTGACTTCCCAATCTCATAATCAGTAGCAAAATTGGTCCAACCTATGGTCTTGGGGATCCCCCTACTGAAAAAGAACTGACAAAGAACCAGCTGAATAAACAAGAGTGGCTTATTTGAGAACATTCTGGGAACAGAAACAACATTGCCCTCCTCCCTGTTACTAGGCATATCAGCAGCATCCAAGAATGGATGAGGCAAAGGCTGGGATGTAGCTCAGTGGTAAAGCATTGGCCTTACATGTGTAAAGCCCTGGGTTCAATTCCCAGTGCCCAGAGGAGGCAGAGGTGGGAGGGTGGAGATGAAATCAAAAGACTGCCACAAAGAGTGAGACAAAGTCTAAGAACACCACTGGACAGCTGTCCCCCTTCTCCAAAGCATAAACAGTTCAGTACACCTAAACCAGATCCAAGGACAAGCCACTGTGTCCTTTGAATAATCCAAGAAGAAAAACCCATGGAGATAGTCCAGTCTAGCACTTCCACATGCATTACTTTATTTCACTCACAAGATGTCCACTTTGCAAGAAAGGAAACTGAGGACCAAAGAAACTTGACCAAGGTCACACAGCTGGTAAAGAAAGAAGAGCAAGTCTGGAAGCAGTGTACCTTCTAGCTGATCCCCACCCTGTGCTGTGGATGACAAGAAGCCAAATACAACAGCAGACCAAAAGGCTGACTACACCACACCCTTGGGTTGCTGAGAGATACTAACAGCCCTGCTGGAACTTATCACAGATTGTCTCCCCAGAACTTCAAGACAGAGGATTTTCAGGGCTCAGCCCAGCCCTCTACTCAGAGCTCCAAACCCTGGTCACCCTGCAGAAACTCTGGGTGGATCATATGACCCACACAGCATGGCTAGGGCAGGATGTGTCAGATACATTAGGCTCTGGGTGACACAGCCCAGCTGTGAGGCGGCTCCCAGACATTCCAGACCCTGCAGGACTGCAGGGAGGAAGCAAGCTGTACAGAGAGCTGGCAGACCCGACAGAACTTTCCATACCACATTTGTACTTTCACACCACACGACAGTTTCAAATCAAGTTCCAAAGAAGAACTGCACAGACTATACCTTGCAAGGATACACTAGGAAATGCCAACAGAGGCTCCCTTGGGGAGCGGGATCGAAGGGACCTCAATGTGAGGTACCTCAGGCACCGCATTCCTTTCATAATATTTTTGGAAACTGAACTGAAACTAAAATTTAAAGCTATGAGGATTACTGGAAAGTTATAAAGGTGGAAAGAGAAACAGTGTAAATTACCAACACATGAAAATTATTTTAAACCAAAATTTCAGAAACAGTGATGAGGCATGAGACCTGTATAAGGCATAACAGGGTGTATTTATTTCCATACACAATTTATATGGGACCTTCCCTTGACCATAACAGGAAAAATTCAGCTGTTTTTGGAGGAGCCAGAATGTATATAGTACTGACTCTGTGCCAGATATTTTTACATATTACTATTACCTCAATAACTATGGAAACGATACTATTATCCATAGTAGCTGACCAGGAAATAAAAGCTAAACTGTGACACAGCTGCACAGCTACCAACTCCTGGAGCAAAGAGAAAGGGCGAAGCCACAGCACTGAAGAGCAGCCACCTCCGCATGCAAAGGGCAACCTGCACCCAGGGAAGGGACACCGAAACAGCGGCCAGCTTCTGGCAATCCTATTTTATTCCCTGTGTGGGTTGCACACCACCTCTGAGGCACATGAGCAGAGTCCTCCATACTCAGGGACGACACTGGCATGCCATCAACAGGCCTGGCACACACAGCCGTCTTTACCAAGTGTTGATGATTTACACTAAGACCCATTTTCCCCTTCTAGCTCCCCCTGCCACCCAATGGAGCCTTTGAGAGATGGCTGGCATGGGACAGGGAGAGGGGTGCTACCTGGAACCTGCCACAAGGCAGCCCGGAGGGTGAGCAAATCCACAGCTCCCATCTCATCACCACGCTTCTCTAACCTCTAGGTCCCCCTTCATGTGCCCAACATGAGAAAGCACAATTTAAACAGAATGCTGATGTTTACGGGGCTTTTGATCAGTGCAGAACAACTAGTCACTGCTTCTGTATACAGCACCTCAGTCAATCCTCCAACCCTCACGTTAAGCACTGAGGCCATTCCTACTGGACAGGACAGGAATTAGCACTTCAGAGTGGTTCCATAACTTGCTCCAAGATAAACTGTAAAAAGTAGAGGTGACACTTACACTTATTGGTCTAGGACTGCTAAACACTATGCTTGTGCCTCCCGTAAAATATGTTTAGAGCCTTCCCCTCCAAGTATTCTACTTTGTTCTTTATGATTAAAACCATGCAACAAAATGTTCAAACAGAGGAGGCAAAATTCTTATACCAATGAACTAATGAGACAAATGACATTATAAAATATTGGAAATATGAACTTAAAAATCTATAATCAAGAAATGCCAATGTAACCAACACAAACACACCTATTACAGAAACAGCTAAACACCCTGGAAGGTCAAGCACTAGGGCTCTCGCTAGGTCTTGAGTGTTCATGAATCCTTCGATCCCAAGCATCCTGAGAATGGATGTGGTATCAATGGACTCGGCTTCTGTCCCCTTCTTTAACACTGATGATCTCCCTTGTGCTCTCCAACTGTCTGGGCCTCTTGGACATGAAAACAGATCTTCCCAGAGATAAACTGTAGAGTTGAAATTCCCTCAGCTCCAGGAAGAAAAACCTCCCTCTGCTCTACATTAGGCTACTTTGAATTCTAAGACAAATCACCTTGCCATACTAACAGCATGGCCAACTTTGTTCTCGGAAAGGAAATAAGAATGACAACCCCAAGAAGTTGCTAAAGTGTTCATAGTCCAGGAGCAGCACAACTCCATCCAGGGAAAAGCTCATCTTGCATATGTTACAGACCTTGCGATAGATACAGCCTCTTCATTTGTCAGCCTTACTAGGAAAATAATATATAGGAATAATCATTCTCTTAAGTTTCTCCCCAAGATCTGAGCACAATGTTTTTTAATTTGAAATTAATTCTTTTCAAATCTAAGGAATTCTGTATCACTAGTTATCCACAATCCAGCACTGCCTAGGACCAGACAAAGACAATAAACCAAATTCCAGTTACCTCCGTCAGCAAACAGTCTGCCCATAAATTTGTCAGGAACACGAAGAGCATTCTCCCGTTCCATCTGCTCAGCAGACTTTCATCTTCTGCAAGGGCTCTTTTACTGGACTTCTAAAGCTGCTTCTGTGGTGAGCGCAAACTGCTACACACTGACTCCGCAGTGACATTCTCCCAGAATGCCACTGTATCCCTCAGGGGCTGCGGGATAAGAACTTGAAAGAAGTTGAAGGAGGACTTCCCTGCTCCCTGCAGGCCACCCCTCTCAGCAGGCGCTTCCCTCCAACAGACCTGCTTCAAAAGTCCGACCCAGTGAGGTCACACATGACCTCACAAACATCCCGCTTAACTCTTTAAAAGCCAGCCACAAGCTCACAGCCAACAGAAAAAGCAGCTGTCTGAGCCTAACTGGAATGGCTGCTGTTTGAAGAAGATGTTTGTCCGAAATCATTCAGAGAACAAGTAACCACAGCATCATTTTCCTTTAAGAGCTCTAAAGCTTTTGAAGAACTGTTGAAGACCAGTTTCCAACAGCACACACATGCTAGCCCTTCAGGAATGACTGCAATAACCCACAAACCAGAACTTACTATGTGATGCAAAGTTTAACCATGTTAAATGCACACCTAATCTTAGGTGACTTGTGTTTTCTAGTTTCATTTCTAGTTTTGTTTTTCAGCAATGGCTGATAAAAAGACATTTGTTGTCCTGTTGTTCAAATCCTACTTCACACAGCCCGAAGCAGACGGGACACACTCACAGCTGTCAGATACAGACAACAGCTGCCACTGAAGCATCTGAAAGAGCACGGATAACAGGAGTTGGGTGGTGTGACCCAGACACAGCCACCAGACCCAACTAATGGAGAGCAGAGTCCACAGCAGTGCCCCAGAGGGGAACAGATTAACTTCAGTTGCCTTCTTTGCCAAGATTTTAATTTGGGTTTCTGGTATTTTGGTTGAGATGTGGGAATTATGGGGATCAGCAGGTAAAAGAACTAAAAGTTACCTTAAAACCAGAGCACATAAAATTATAGACAAAATGTAATATGCCCTGGTTCACCAGAAAATGATTATACTTATAACATAGCAATTTTATTCCTAAATATAAATCTAGTCTTAGGACACTCTTCTATATGTGCACAGGAAGCCACATATAAGAACACAGGCACATTACTGCACTGTACGAAGTTTAAAAATACAAGTCACAGCCGACTGCTGTGGTGCCCACCTGGAATCACAGAAGCTCAGGAGGCTGAGGCAGGAGGTCCATGAGTTCAAAGCGAGCCTCAGCAACTTAGTGAGGCCCTAACCAATTTAGTAAGACTGTCTCTAAATAAAATATAAAAAAGGGTTGGGGATGTAGCTCAATGGTTAATCACCCCTGGGTTCAATCCAAAACAAACAAAAAAAAAACCACAAGTCACAGCCAAAATGTTCATAAATATAAAAGTAAAATGTAGTCACACATAGTGAATACTATACAATAATTAAACTGATAAGAAAGAGCTTTTTAAGTCATTAAAAATGATTTTCAAATGTTGAAGTAAAAAGTGTTACAAAGGGAAACAAGAGTTTAGTTCATTAAGTTAGTTCAGGAAGTTCAAAAGCACATTAAGTGTCACTATGGTTGTGGCCACACCCCATGTTGTGGTGATGCATATCAGCACATGGCTACCCTGACAGAGGCAGGGAAGGAGGAAAAGGACCAGAGGCATTCACAGGAGTTTGCAATTCATTTGTTTTCTGAAGTGGGCTGGTGAGTATTATCACAGGTGTCTATTATCATCTGCATTTGCTGGCCTCCCTCAAACACTATGCAGTTTGAAAACTGCATAGTCAGCTGCTTAGTGGCTCTCCTCACCTGCTCTGGCTGCCAGACTAAGAGAATAGGAGTCAAGAGGTCTTTAACTCCCTTAATTCCCAACTCTGAAAGTCCCCAGAGCCAAGCAGCTGCCACCAGTTGTACCACAGTTGGGCTCCCTCCCTCTGGAAAGCCACCCTGTCCTACACCCCCCCACACACACCCATGTATGCCCACCTTGTCCTGCAAGGCCCACTTCCAAGAGAGCCACCCTCCCAGGAGGGAGCCCTGCCTTGCCCCCCAGGCTCTGTACTGGAGTCTGTGAAGCGATCCCCCTTCCCTTTCGGAGTCACCCAGGCATAGCCAGCAGCCAGCTCATTAAGCTCTTCATTCCACAAAAAATGGGTGCCTGGTGTGTATCAACCCCTCTGCTAGAGGTTCTTGAGGCCCAAACGCAAGACTTAAGGAGTCTTAGTTGACAGCCTAATAAAAGGGACAGGCCTGTCCCCGACTAAACCTCATACGAAATCCTAAAACAGTTGTTAAATGAACGCTAAGAACCAATAATAAACTTTTATGATTTTGTTTCACAATAATAATTACTCAATACCTCTTGTTTTTCCTGAAGACCACAGTATTACTCTTGGCAAGAAAATGTCACCTTGTTTGTGTGGAGGTGGGGCTGCTAAATAGAGTCATTAGAAAGACAATAAAAAGTTGTCATTGTGACTCCTCACCTTCAGTCATGAAGGCTCTTGGAGTTTTTATGAGCTACGCACAACACCTGAGGTCCTCCCTCCGTCCACCTGCCAGGCAGACCCGGTGGCTCTGAAGCAGCTAGAAGGACAACATGCCCCTGAGGGGACCTGGCCAACATTCCTGGGCACTCATTAGCACAGGTGGCCTGCTGTCCCTTTTCCCATTTAGGGAAATGAAGGGTGGGAGAATTCGCTCAATCTGAACCCAAGCAGCCTGATGGAAGAACCCTCCACGGAGCTGTTTGTGGTAGTCTCCTCTCCCTTCGCCAGACAAAACCCCTCACATGATCAACTAAAAGGCAGAAGCGTTATCTGGCTCACTGTTCCAGGGTTTCAGTCCATGGTGGCTTGTCCCTGTCACTTTGGGCCTGTGGTGAGGCAGCGCAACATGGTAGGAGCCCGTGGGTAGAGAGAAGATGCTCACCTCAGGGCGCCAGGGAAGAGACAGGGAAGGAGGGAGGGGCCAGGTCCTGATATCTCCTCTAAGGGCACGCCCCTATGACATCACTTCCTCCAAGTAGGCCCCACCTCTTAAAGGTTCCACAACTTCCAATACTCCCCCAGGCTAGAGACCAGGCCTTCAGCACAGGAGCCTTTTAGAAACGTTTAAGACCCACACCACAGCTGGGCACAGTGACCCACGCCTGTGATCCCAGTGACTCTGGAGCATGAGGCTGGAGGATCGCAAGTTGCAGGCCAGCTGGAGCTTCTTTTTTTCTTTTCTTTTTTTTTTTTTGGTAGTTGTAGATGGACAGCATGTCATGTCTTTGTTTACTCACTTGTATGGGGTGCTCAGCGCCTCACACATGCTCCGCAAGTGCTCTGCCACTGAGCCATAGCCCCAGCCCCCCAACTTGGGCATCTTAGCAAGGTCCTAAGCAACTTAGTGTCTCAAAATACAAAGGACTGGGGACAGAGCTTAGTGATAGAGTGCCCCTAGGTTGAATATTCAGTACCAAAAATAAAAAATAACAATACTATTTCCTATCAAAAAAGTCAATCCACCCCTGTATTTCTAGTACCCTATGTTACTACAGCAGAGAGGCAAGAAGTCAATTCCAGGCCCACAGCCAGGAACACTCTGCTTTTAAAAACCTCTGTTAGGTGGGCTCTCCCTACCACAAGCACAGTTACTTTTAACAGGCCTGCTGATCCAAGACTGCAACTGTGTCCTCCTCAGATTTGAATTCTGCCTCTAGCCAAGTTCCAGTGAATGCTTCTCAAACTTTTGGGACTTGTGGAATCCCCTGGGAATTTGTTAAACTGCAAAATCTGAGATGCTGTAGTTGTAACAAGGTCCACGCTGATGTCCATGCTGTTAGTCTGAGATGGACTGGTGGGTTTACTGGGATGCAAATCACAATCACTGCGAAGTCAGGGGTGCTGTCAGTGTCTGGGAGTCACTCTAGACCCACAGAGTACAGAATCTCCAGAGAATAAGAATTTGAGGGAAACCCCCACATAATTCCAATGTGCTGTCACTTTTTTTTTTATTATAGAAACATGGTCCATGGACCAGAGTTGTAGCTTCTCCAACTTCAGTGTGTATGTATATATATATATAAACCACCTGCATTATCTTGTTAAAATGCAGATTCTAATTTAGTAGTTAGGAGTGAGGTCAGAGATTCTGAATTTCTAAAAAGTCCCCACGTGAAAGCTATTAGGTAGCAAGATGATGAGTAAAAAAGGTCAGAAAATTTCAGTAGTATGTGTGCATTTGACTTATAAAGCTTTCCTTTCGTAATTTTAGATTCAGAGACTAGCACATGGAGGTTCAGGCACAGGAAGGAACCTGAAACAGCATGTGAAGCATGGGGATTAGGAAGCCACAGCATGTGTCTAATATTGGTTTTTATAGAGTTTAATATTAAACTTCAGTACATCAGTGAGAAAGATTCTAGTCAACTTCCCCAGCACC
This sequence comes from Callospermophilus lateralis, assembly GCF_048772815.1. NCBI lineage: Eukaryota > Metazoa > Chordata > Mammalia > Rodentia > Sciuridae > Callospermophilus > Callospermophilus lateralis. The sequence goes on along the minus strand of NC_135308.1, from coordinate 16,652,012 downwards.
ATCACCACAGCCTGTTGCTGGTGCTGAAGATGAAGGCCCTGCTGGGAGTTGGAGCCCATTCAACATGGACCCTACCTCTGCTCATAAAACACTTTAAGAAATCAAAAAGAAACACAGGATTAAAGCACTGGAAACATGCCCAATGGAGTTTCAGGCAAATTTGTGGTTCTAGGTAGAATACTTTCAGAGAACTATTTACATGGGAAAGACCCATGTCTTTTTCCCTCCCCAAACCAAGGATCAATGTATAACATCCAGGGACATAAACCTGGTGTTAAGTGACCTCTGCTAAGAACAATGTTGTCCCTTCCTTAAAAGTTAAAAATTGCCCGGATGTATGAATAAGAAGGCTGCTGTATCTATCATCCCAACCAATTAAAACACTAACCACCATTCCAGTTTTTACTTAAGGTCATGGTTTTCCTTGTAATAATTTATGCTCCCAATGTCTGTTATCATTTGAGGTCAGCTTTGATAAAAGATCACCCGGGTGGCCAGCTCCTTACTAATCTTCACGCCAATGTCCACGAGCACCCGTGGAAATATGGTTGGTTGTTTAATGTTTAAACCACAGAATCAGAACATCTCTGAGAGTAAAACTTGTTCAATTCAGGACCACTTCCCAAATCATCACAAATTTATACAAGAGGCACCCAACAAATGGACAGTCCATGGCCACCGGAGCCAGGGCCATGTGAAGGCCCAGAAAGAACAAGCAACAAAGAGCACAGCGCTTCCCCACGGGGGTCCCTGACATCGGCCCACAGTGGAGAAGGGAGGCAAGCACAGAAGAGAAACTGGCTTTTCAGGGCATACTGTCTACAAAACAGCGTGAGGAGCCACAAGGGCCCAGGTGCTCTTCTGCGCTGGGTGCAGGCACCTCTCAAGCCCACCCTCAGCCCACTCCCTGCCCCGAGCGCTTCTTCACTCTCACAGCTGCAAGCATCATCTGGGAGAGGGGTGACTTCAAAGTCTCTCCAGTGACCTTCGATGCCACATTCCCACCACCCTCCATGAAGGACCCTCACACTCCTCAAATCAGCCTACTTAAAGCTGACCTCCGAGATGTTCTACAAACCCCGCTTCTTTCCCTGACTCCTACCGACTGCCTCTTGATTCAGTAAGCCAACCTGCTTGAAATTGCACCAGCGGTTTGAGTCAGCCCCTCACGTCCGACACGTAAAACATTCCCCAAATCCTTGTGTCTTCATTTTTTTTTTTCCTTTACCAGGCTTTTTCTTTCCTAATTCCTTATTATTCCATAAAGTATGACCTAGACCACTACAAAGACTGTGATAAACTGAAGGTGAATGAATATTCCCTGACTAGAACTTAGCAAATCCTTCCAACAAAATCATAAGAATTGTAAATTGGTTGGAAAGGTTATTTCCACTTTACCAATAAGGATCAGAGTTTCAAGAATGAGACAACCTACCCAAGATCAAGCTGCCAGTGATCCACATGTTAATTCCACCTACCACAGTGCATCGCACTCTATAAAAAGGAAGTGATGTTTCAGGAAGTCCAGAAATAAGTGTCTCAGAAGGGTTAGGGCTGGGAAGGCTGGGTGCCGAGGCGGGGGGCAGTGCGGGTGCTCGGGGAGTGGCGCGATGGCTCCTCCTCAAGGTGCTACTGCTGCTGCTAGTCATTTCATCATCATCTACTATGTGCCAGATATTATTAGTCGGCTTGACTTTCTTTCCTGTGATTCACCTCCCTTGCCCCTCCCTCCTCTATGTAAGTATTATTAATTCGCTTTTGCACTTGGAGAAGTTCCCAGATTTTATGTATTTACTCACAACTGCACACCCAGTAAGTAACTGAGACAGGACTCAAACCCGAGTATCACTGTGGGTGAACCCTAATGGAGTCCCCACCCCACAGCACTGAGCAGGAGCTCCTCTATGGTTAAAAAAAAAAAAAATCAAAATTCACCACTACATCCACTTCAGGAAGCTAGAAAGAAAAAAAAAAATGAGACCCTCCCTAAACCATAGAAGAAAAGAATTAAAGAGGTGAACAGAGCCACAGCAGCCCACAATGAACCACGAGGCAGGGCAGTTTCCTGATCCTAACCCTAACGACAGAAGGAGAGTCGGGAGCTCCCTGGGCACCCAGATCCCTAGAGACAACGTCACAAAGTCAAAATAGTTTCCCTGTCATCAGCTCAGCTAATCCCACACTATTTTATTATTTATGTGGTGTATGAAAATGTTTTTTGGGGATTTATATTGGGATGCCAGAAAAATTTCTGAAGTCATACTTCCAAAAAATTTCTGTGTGACTCTTATTTCATGCGACTTCTTCCTAAACAGAAAGGCACGAAGGAAAGAGACCAACTAAAGATGACAGAGGATCCTTCTGAACACCAGCGTTCCATGTGAGATGGGGTGGGGGAGACAGGAGGAAGGCAGAAAAACCACAAACACCAAATTCAGAGTGGACTGAACACTTGAAGCACTTTCTCAGGCCTGTCAGCTGCACACAGATGCAATCCACCCCTTCCCCGAACTCCTCAATATCTGAAGGAAAAGCTAGGAAGCGGAGACACAGAATCCATCTACTACGTGGAAAAGGTCATTTTACAAAGCAGTTTTTAAAAAGCCAGAAGAGAAGTTCCTGCCACATTACTGCATTTGCTCTCTTTTCCTCTCTGTCCAAACCCAAGCTTAAAAGAAGCTGACAACATTCGGGTCTCTGTGGTCACAATGACAACACCCGTGCCTTATGGTCTTTGGGTCAGAACTTACTGATTGGAGTTGTGGTCCTCAGCTGATAGGCCGGCAAAAGAGAAGCACCCAGACACAAAGGAACCCATTGGAACACAGACAACTGCAAGTCCCTATCCTTTCTAATTTGGGAGCCTTGTGACTGGACTTCACACAGCACCGCTGACCCTGGGCAGCCTGAGTGCCTGTAGTTGGACCACAAAGGGAGGAGATGTTACTCTTTGCCCCTTCATGAAAATATTGTGTTACACACACGGCAGGGCAAGCTGTCTCCCGGCTGACAGGCAGCTCCTTGGTAAGCGGTCCGTCAGTCTCCAGCACCTGGCAGAATCGTTTCTGTCCAGATTGATTCCAGGACTATAAAAGAGGCATCTCATCCTTACCAAGAGTGATCCATTTGATATCACAAAGGTACACACTGCTTTAATCAAAGACAAATAGTGAGATAAATACTCAAAAAGAAATGTTCTTCCCAACCAGCTATTAGAATAGTATAGATTTGGAATATTTTTTCCTTGGACTTAGGGTAGGGACAGAAGCAGGAAAGAACTTGATCTCCCTATGGCTGCCAAAGCACAGCTAACTCCAGATTGTATCTGAAAGAGGATGTTCCAAAGTGCTCATCGCAACTCCCCCGATTCCCACCTTTCTTTAGAGTAGCAAAGGAACAAAATAACATCAGCCCATGCTCCAAAGAAATCACTGTCAGATACTGCCACTGAAACAATCTTTCATGACAAAGTAAAAAACACATACTAAAATATGAAAGAATCTAAAAATATTTCCTAGCAATACCAAAACAAATATTTTTGCTGTTGCTTTTGTTGCAGGTATTTGGTCCTGTTTAGGATCCATCATGCAATCATTATCAGTCATCCCCTTGATTGAAGAGCTCAACTCCCAGTCCTAAGAGCATGGTCTCTGGAGGCTTACTACTTGGGTTCAGGTGCTGGGTGTGCCTCTTACCATTTGTGTAATCTTGAGCAAGTTATTTAACCTCTCTGTGCTTTAAATTTGTCTGAAAAATGAGAACCGTAATAGCTTCATTCTTTCTTCCAGCTTATTAAGAGACTTAAAACACCACAGCTTTAACCAAATAAATAAAACCTGTGTGCCTCCGGTTTTATATGAAAGCACAATTTAGAGACTAGGCTAAAGTAATCTTAGAATATTTTCTACTAACTAACAACTAATACTGTATACATTGACATCAATTCAGATGGGCCTAATTTCCTTAAGTATTCTACTCAATATCAAAGGGCATTATTGGGGGATATTCAGTCTCATTGTCCCTTCCTCAGAGTTCACTTTAGCCCATGTGGTCAGACCCCAGCCTAGGACCCAGGAATACCAGAGACCCATGAACAGAAATGGAGCACCCAGCATGTCAGCTTGTTGTATAATTGATCACCTTTCTTTTGTAAGTATTGTACTTATTAATAAAATTGGAAGATATTTTTTTCCTTGAGTTCAAGCTGACCCTCAGGGCTTGGCTGAGGGAACTCAATTACACTGACTACTGTGCAGTCAGCAATCTAGGCTGGATTTCCTCAGCAGGCACAATACCTCCAAGCCTACTTCCTTACCTCTGCAGAGGAATGTTTTAAAAGGCTGCTCATTGATTGCTTTAAAATCTTATGGAAACAGGTTTATTAATAACTTGTTAAGTTTTCCCTCAAACTCAACAACACGCCCCAACCACCATCAAAAACAACCACCGGTGCTAGGGGTGTAGCTCAGTGGTAGAGGCCTGCTTTGCGCGTGTGATACACTAGGTTTGATCCTCAGCACCACATAAAAATAAAGACACTGTGTCCATCTACAACTAAAAATAAAAAAATACACCAACCACCACCAGCGCTCCAATTAAAACTTAGTTTCTTGAAAAGAGACCAACCCCAGTTTCTATTTCTGAAGACACATGGCATGAAACAGAGCAGATGGAAAGAAACAGTAATGGCATTAAAGACCAGGCACCGAGAGCAGCGAAAAGGCCAGGTCTAGGCACCAGGTGACTCGAACTTGTGCAAAGGCTTCATCAGTAGAGAGTCGTGTGACTTTGGGTAAGTCTCCCCACCAAAATGGGACACCGATTCTTTATCATAAAACAAAGTCAAGGGGGAATGCGGGTAGGAATGAGATGGACATCATTATCCTAGGTACATATATGACTGCACAAATGGTGTGACCCTACTTCCTGTACAACCAGAGAAGTGAAAACCATGCTCCATTTGTATAAAATGAATCAAAGAGCATTCTGCTGTCATGTATAACTGGTTAGAACTAATAAATTTAAAAAATAAAAAAGATTAAAAAACCCAAGGTCATCTAAGACCCTTTCAAACTGTACTTCCTCAGCCCACAATACTAACACAATTCTTCTGAGATTGCAACTTCTCCAAAACACTTAAGAAATGGGGGGGGGGGTGTAAAGAAAACTATGAGACCTTTTTAGTTCCTTTAAAAAGGATCATTCTGTCACACACACACACAAACACACACACACACTTTTAACCTTAACATAAACATATACCTCAAAATAAAACTTCCTTCACCTACAACCACTTACTATCAAAACTCAACTCAAAAGGATACAAAATGAGGAGTCCCATCAAGCTGCTCTGTCCACGTGGCTACAGCCCTGGTGGACCAGGGCAATGACCGCCAGCCAGGAAACCTGGAGGACAAGGGCCAGGGCTGATGAGAAGCAGGCTGGCTGGCCTCTGAGGTACATCTCACACAGTGTTAGAATTTGGACTTTTATCACTGGCGAGGTATCACGGCCTGATGATGCGGGTGACACAGCTAAAACTTCATCTCCAGACACTCTAAAGAATTTAGGCCACTAAATCTTAGGACTAAAATACTATGACCTACTCCAGGATGCTAAGGATTTGACTCTGTCCGTGCTAATGCCCCGCACCCAGGCTGCCCAGACCATGGCCACTTCCTGTTCTCCGTGGCTTTCCTCCAGTTCCCTCCTGTTCAGACGCTACTCGCCTCATACCTTCATGGACACACCTTCCCTGCGGCTTCTGCAGTAAACCTCTCAGCCCAGACCACCTCCACTTCCTGACCTGGTTTTGATCAGATGTAAAGAGCTTCCATTCACCCTAGAAAGTCAGGTTGGAACTGAGAGGAAATTATCTACATGCCTGTCACACAGCACTCTGTCACAATTCAGTTACCAGGGACGATGAGGAAGCAAAGGACTAACTTGTCACCCTCCCCTGGGGAACATCCCCTCTCAAGGGTGCCTCCAGTTAGAACACCCCACCCTCTGACACACTCCCTTTTCAAGGATTCCCCACCTCAGGACACCCTCCCCTCTGGGACCCTCAGGGAAACCCTGTTCTGAGGGACACACCTTGAGGACACCCTCCACTCGGAGATATAGGAAGTCTACACTTGGACTTAACAGATGCCCAATTCAGAGTCAAACGTTTCCTCAAGCCCCTACTCATACCAGGCGCTGTGCTAGGTGCTCATCCATGTCAACCCTTTCAATCTCATGGTCACACCACACACAGGGTATCAGACCCCATTTTGCAGATAAATAAATCAGCCTTCAGAAAGAATAAGTGGCTTGTCCAAGTAATTCAGACCCGAGTCTTGGGCTTCTGAGACCTTCTTTTCATTCTCTGTGACCCACAACCAACCCCCACAACCAATTTCACAGGAGAATGCGGAACTACCATGTTACAATGTACCAGCCTTGAATTTGCTCATCCAATAAAACACTCACCTATAAACTAATTATAGAAAATGCCAACACAGGGTCAATTGTTCCAAAAGAGATTTGCTGAATACCTGCAGTACGCATACTGACTTTTTTTCTTTAAGCACTGATTTTCTTATATAGCTTTATCCCTATTTAACCTTCCCTCCGCCACCACCTAAATACACAATACACAAGGGAAAAAAATATCAAAACTAAATTCATAAAATGTATGAGTTTTAGTGTTCTCTGACCACTGATGGAGATGCTAAATGAGAGGCAGATGACCTGAAAGTGATGGTTAAGAAAAAAATGAAATGCTAGATAATCCACAGCTGCAGAAGGAATCCCTAAATGACAGGGACGGTGCATGTAACTGATATAATCTGTCATTTTACCTCCCAGATAGACTTCAATCCTGAAGTAGAAACAGAAAATAAGTATTTACAGACTTGCCAAGAATCAGCTTTATCAAGCATTCGTATCAGATCCTCCCCTCCATCTAGGGAACAGGAAGACAGCCAGACAGAACAGGGTCTTGGGGAATAAAGGGCTAAAAGAGTCTGGTGACCATCAAACCCAAATCCCTAGGCTTACAATCAAGGAATCTCTGGACTAACCCAATGACCTGCTCCATGTCACCAAGAAATGCTGGTGCAGAATATAGCTCTTTTGTCACAGTAGCGGCCGCTGTCAAGCCTCCTGGCCATCCACAAGCACTTGCTAGTATCTACACAAGGTAATCCAGGGAACACCACAGAAAAGAAGGCACACAGCTGGCCAATTTGGCAAACCACGAAGGTGTACTGTGCCAGACCTGAAAACCCAAATTACTTTTTACTCACATCATTTGCTTATATCCAGAGAAACTGGCACAACTGATTTTAAAATATAGCCCGCACTCCTATTTCCCAAAGAAAGAACTCTACAAACACAGCCACCACAAAATGAGCGACAGTGGGTCTGATACCTTCCCCAGAAGGCCATCTCCGGGGGGCCTTTCATGTACATGGAGTCGCTGACATCATTCAGCCCGTTGGTGATCCCGCCAGAGTAGCCCAGGACGATCCCGCCATCTGCTGAGACGCTCAGGACATCCTGATGTCCTCCCGCTGAGGTCCTCTCCAAGAACTGACCCCCTTCTTTAATGCGCTGCTGGATCATTGGCGTAAGGGGCATCTCAAAGCTGAAGTAGCTATCTGGCTCCGAGTAGAGTGTCTCCAGCGACTCTGCACTGTAGTACAAAGAAGTGTTGTCCAAGATGGTCTCAAACTGGGAGCTGTACACGTCAGTGGAGTCCTCGGTGTACCCTGGCCCAAGCAGTTCATCATCTTCGCCCCTGAGGCGCTCCTCCTGCTCCAGGATCCTAGAATGAAAATAAGAGTAAAGAATTTCAATACTAGGTGATTGTGGGGTGGGGGGTGGCACTACTAGGGACGGAACTCAGGGGCACTCGACCACTGAACCACATCCCCAGCCCTATTCTGTATTTTATTTAGAGACAGGGTCTCACTGAGTTGCTTCACATCTCACTTTTGCTGAGGCTGGCTTTGAACTCATGATCCTTCTGCCTTAGCCTCCCAAGCCTCTGGGAGGATTACAGGCATATGCCAGCACGCTTGGCAGGTTAATTTTTTTTTTTTTCTGCTTCAACCTAAAAAAACATGATGTTGTTCTGTAGGTATAGCTCATATTTACTGAACTTGTGTGTTAACCACATTTAGGTTTTTTTAGTTTTTTTTTTTTTTAAGTTTTGGGGGGTTCTGGGGATTGAACCAAGGAATGTTCCACCAATGAGCAATATCCCATGCCCTTTTATTTTTTTTTATTTTGAGACAGGGACTTGCTCAGTTTCCCAGGCTGGTCTAGAACTTGCAATTCTCCTGCTTCAGCCTCCCAAATCACTGTGATTACACATATGTGCCACCATGACTGGCTTAACATTTTTAGGAAAGAAGATACAAAACACATTTGGGTTTTAAAAAAAAAAAATTTAGCCCACATGTGACTACACTGTAAATAATTTAATAAAGTTTCAAACCAGTTTCTTAATGTATGAATGCATCTGGTCCAATGAATATTTGCATAAAATATTAAATCCTCAGCTATGCTCCACAAATTCTGACCATATACAACTACCATCATTTTTAATTATGACAGAAACAGATAAACATACCATGCAAACTTGATACAGAAAATTTTCTGAACAATATATACTAAACTGAAAGGGAAGGTACTAGGGAATAAGACAGATTGAATTGTTATGTACATGTACGAATATGGCATAAGGAATCCCACTTTAAGGTATAATTTTAATGCAGCAATAAAAATAGTTTTCTAAAAATATACTAAACTTTCATCAGTTATTAATACTTTCTGATTTAAATAAAAACAAATGTCCTGGAAAGGATGACTTCAGCAGAATCCAAGGGCTGCCCTCTGCTGACAACAAAGCCACACTGCAGAGAGCACAGGTCCAAAAGTGCCCCACCATGAATGACCTCAGGGACATAGTAACTTCAGGGCCACCCAAAGAGGCTAGCACCAACTTACAGCTGATAAACTGGGTGGGACACTGATTTTGACAGATAAATATGAAAAATACACAACATGTTTTTCAAATATTAAAAATGAACGTCAGTATGACTAAATGAAGTTTAAAACTTGGTGAGGTGGATCAGTAGTAAAAGCAGGAGGCTAAGCCAGAAAAAGGGCTGAGTTATATATAGCTCCATGGCAGAACTCTTACCTAGCATGCGTGAGGCCCTGGATTGATCGCCATCGTGGGGGGGGGGAGGGGGAGAAAAACCTGGAGTTTAATTCTGGCTATGCCAGTTCCTAGGTATGTCACTTTAAGCAACTTTACTGAACCTCTCTGAGCCTCCAATTCCTATAGATAGGAATTATCTATTAAGTGTCTCATAAATAATCCATAGTTCTAATTATTACCAGAAGACAACAATGCAGTTGTTCTTGTTGTGTTTTAAGTTGAGGAAGGTCCACCATGTACCAAATTCTATTCTGGGCTTATATCTCGTAAGGTCTTCCCACTGACCTTGGAATAAGACACAGAGTTCTATGCAGATGCTCCTTCCCACAGCCTGGCTAACTCTTATTCATTCCTCAGATCTCAGCTTAATGTCCATTTCCAAAAAAGGGCCTTAGCCAAGCCATCAACTGAATGAGCCTCTCCGTCTCCACCCAAATTATTCTGACGTATCTTTGTTGTTTTCCTTCATAGTACCTAGCAAGATTTGTGATCCCACACTAATTAGTGTGTTTACAGGAAAAGTGTTTTTCCTCAGTGGTCAATTCCATGAGGACAGTGACCACAGACTCTATCAATTGTCAACATTCCTTTATGCCCAGCATCTCACAGGGTCAAGGACAGTAAACAGTGGGGAAATATTTGTGGAAAGAATGGAAGGAAAGAGAAGAAAGAATGAATTAATAATCTGAACAGAAATACACATTCTGACAGGAATATAAATACTAAGCCATATGCCACGTATCGGGGCTGGTTTGAGGAAGCCCTGGAGATTTTACATGCTAGGGGTGGGAGAGGATCCTAACGGTCTTCCTAAAGGAGCACAGGTCTCAGTAGATGTGTTAACTGCAAAGGAAAAGACATCTCCTTGTATAGAACAAACACAAAACTCAAATCACAAAGAACACTTCCCCCTTGACAGAGATGTGCTCCTACATAAGCTCTAACACAGGTGTCATGAGGGCTGACAGGGGACGAGGGTGCACATTCCAGTGCAGTTCACAGCAAATGACTCTACTCAAAGGAACACAGGTGGTCAGTGGGTCCTGGTTTCCATTCACCCAAGCACAGAGCTGGTCCGGATCTCAGAAATGTAGACCAGGATGAATATCATGCAATACCAAGTTTAGACACCAGGGCTACAAATCAAAACACACACTACTTGTGAGAAGAAGGGAGTCCCTTGTGAGTTCCACAAACAAATGAATTACAGAGTCTTCGTCTGCCCTTTTGAAATGTTCTCTCTAAACACGGACAACTCCAATCCAGAACTTCTGGGTTCACATCTGAAAGCAGGCTGCATTGTAACTGGTGTGCACTACACTGCAGCCGTTGGGATTTGTACCCAAGAAATGGCTAAGTTAAGATACAGTGACTATGTGAGATACAACAAAAGAGTCTAAATCTTTTCACACTGTTTCAAAGAACTATGGAGTGCTTTAGTTACCTTGATGCTGAAAAATTCAAAACCTGATGAATACAATGCAATATCAGTGAAATGGAGTTGCAAAACTAAGGGTTCAACTAAGAGTTCAACAGTCTCTTCTGAAAGTTTGCCTGGTCCATGCCTATTGGACTTTGTTATAAGATCACCTTAATGTCCTATAAACTTGGAATCTAAGAAAGACCTAACTTAGGACACCTTCTCTTTCATTCTATGATGAGGAGGATCCACAGTACCACAGTCCCGCCTTATCTGCAGGGGACACATTATTCCAAGACACTCAGCAGATGCCATAAACCAAGAATAATATCAAATTCCAAGAATACTGTGTTTTTTCCTAAACATACATACCTATGATAAAGTTTAATCAATAAATTTAAGCACAGTGAGAAACTAACAATCATAAAATAAAAGAAATTATACCAATATACTAAAATAAAAGTTATTTAAAACTTGGGAATCGCTTATTTCTGGAATTCCCCATTTAATATTTTCAAACCTCAGAAAGTGACACTTGAGGTAAGGGGGAACTGCGGTACTGTGAGTTGAGTTCTGTCAAGCACAGGACGATGGCTTTCTCTAACCAGGCATCACAGACAGCAAGGTGACTCTGGGAGCTCACCTTCCCTTGTCTCTCTCCAGCTCAGCTCTCTTCTCAAGATGTTGTCTGTTTTCCTTGAGGAAGACTTCATCCTCGCCACTCTCAGCAAGAGGCACAGGGGAAAATCTCCCTGAGCTAGCGCCAGGCCTCTCCGAAGGGATTTCCCAGGTTTCATCCCTAACACGCTCAGTTACACCAGCTGAATGGCAGGGAGCAGCAGCTGAGATGAGATGGCTTGGCACTTTAGAAAACTCTTTGCTTACAGGAGAGGCTGTCCTTTCCAGCGATGTCTCAAAATCAGCAGGAGCCTGTGTCTCTCTCTTCCCTCCTTCTGTCCACAGTATTTCCACCCCTTGAAATTCCACATGCTTGATCCGGCCTGCACGTCCCAGGGAGCCTCGATCACATCCCCCTGGGTGCTCTCTCCTAGCATCAGAAATCTGCTCTTTTGAAAAGCCAACGCTGCCTGCAGAGTTATCGGTTACTGCTGGGCTCCGCAGGGAAGACACGGGATAAGCTGGCTCGGGCGCACAGAGAGCCCCTTTTCTCCCAGTAGTAGTTACCCGGGGAAGCTCAGCCTGGGTCTCTCCTGTTAATAGTGCAAGTGCAGTCAGATCTTTCTGGATGCTCAAATAAACATTTTCCTCAGTCGTGCCTTCAGCTGGAAGAGGTGTATCTGGTGACGGTTCCCGGCCAGCAGAGAATGGCTTGGTGGCTCTCTGTGTTTTATGACTGGCAGTGTCCAGCTCTTTTTCCACATGCTGAAATGAAAAACTAGAAACAGCATCTTTGTCCAGTACCTTTGTAGCCTGTAACGTTCCTGAAACTATTCTGGCTTCTGTGTCTTTCAGAGCAGAAATCAGAGAGTCAATGGATTGTAAACTTTGTTCCTTGAGGTGACTTTGAGAGGGGGCTTCAATGACATCTTTTGGTCCTTCCGTAATACTGTTGAGCCCAGAGCCTTGGCCAGCAAGAAGATGGACTCCCCGTGGCCCTGGCGGGTGGCATGGCAGAGACTCTGCATCAAACTCCAAAGAAGCTCTCAGGCCATCTCCGCCTTCCTCCATGGTCCCATATTCTGGAAATTCATTTGTGACATTCGGTGGGAGTAAAGTGCTTCCTCCATGATCACCTGTGAATACAACAGAAGAGAAACATGACTTATTTCTGGACACCAAGCTCCATCCAGTATGTGTTCATCGGTATCCAACATTAGCACTCGACAATACTTAGGTATCTGATTCTTTCACTACACCTCTTTCCAACACCCTGTGGTTCTTATAATTTATAGCCACCCCCGCTAGCATACATGCATGTCACAGCACAGGAAGCAATCCAATGACACATGCCATACTTAACCCTGCTTCTGATAAGAGTTCCATGCATTAGCATGCAGTAACTCTGCTACTTTGTGGGCAAAAACAGATTAAAATGAATAAATCTCATCTTCCAAATACCACGAGGGAGACAGCAACATAAAATACTTATGATGGTCATAATCAAACAGCCTTATGAATGTGTAGGACAAGCTCTGAAACAAAACCTCAGAGGAAAGACACTATAAAAAGTCAGTATATTTTCTAGCCAGAAGTCTCCCCATTCCACTATGCCACTTCAGTGGGAAAGAAAATGCCTTCAAAATAACCCTGAAGAAAGAGAGTACAGCCAACATGGAATAGGAAATGGAAAGTTGAAAAGACATCTAGGATCCCCAAAACCCAACTTATCATTCAATTTTTTAATTGATAAATGAAAGTTATATGTATTTATGGTGTCCAACATGATATTCTGATAAATGTATACACCGTGAAGTGGCTAAATCAAACCAATTTATATATCCATTAACTTTATATCCTTTTTGTATATGGTGAAAACATGAAAATCAAGTCTTAGCAACTTTCAAGTGTACAACACCTTGTTTAAAACTTCCTGGTTAACAACAGATCTCCTTGATTTATTCCCTGCACCTGAAAATCTACATTTTTTGACCACTGTCTTCTCAATGCCACCCTGTCCCTCTCCAATTAACCACTATACTACCCTCTACTTCTATGAGTTTGACTTTTTAACATTCCACATGAGATCACCAACTGCGTACAATTTCAATATTATCTTATGCAGAACCGCAACAAATGAAGTAGATAAAACAATATTTAATTAGGCTACATTTATTATAATGAATCAAATTTACATTTTCCTATTAAAATGACAAGTTAGTAAGAACTGAAAATGGGAATACTGACACATAAAAAATACTTAAATTGGGGTTTACAGATAACAGTTACAGTCTTTTCAGGCTCAGTAATAATCTCTCCTGAACTGGGTTTTGGTGACTCTGAATCTACACTAGAATTATAATATACTTACTTCTTCTTTACGAAGGAGGACATCTGTTGCTGTTAAACCACAACAGAGTTACAACCTTCTTAGTTATTGAAATACTTTATATATATACAAATAAATACACTGAAATGGCATGAGAGTCTTAATTTAAGTCATTAACAAAACAGTCCAGTGGGTTTGGGTATATTCACAAAATTATGTAAGTATTACCACTATCGTCACAGAACATTTTCAATATCCCTAAAAAAAACTTCCAAATTCATTAGCAGTCCCTCCCCATCTCACGACTCCTCAGTCCCTACTAAGTACCAATCTGCTGTCCATCTTGATGGCTTGCGTATTTTGGACATTCATATATAATATACAAGTCATAGAATATGTGCCATTTTGGGTCCAGTTTCTTTCACTTAGCTCAATGTTTTCCAGGGTTATTCATATTGTAGCATGGATCAGAATTCCATTCCTTTTTATCACCAAATAATATTGCATTATATGGAAATACAACATTTTCTTTATCTACTTATCAATGGGGATGGCTCTTGGGGCTGTTTCCATGTTCTGGCTACTATGAATAATAAATCTGTATATGAGTTTCTGCATCTAAAGATAGCTTCAATTCTCTTGAGTAAGTGAATTTCTAGGTCATTTGGTAAATCTATGTTTAATGTTTTCAGGAAGTGCCAAATAGTTTCCCAAAGCAACTACTCTATTTTATATTCCTACAGCATGTCTGAGGGTTCCATTATTGCGCAGGTTAGAGGGTATAAAGTGGCATTTTTCTGTGGGTTTGATTTGCATTTCCCCCATGAACTAATGATACTGAACATCTTATCATATGCTTACTGGCATTTTTGGGTAGCTTCTTTACAGACGTGTCTACTCTGCCCATTTTATAATTGGCCAGTCTTATTGTTTAGTTGTAAGGGTTCTTTATATGTTCTGACAGAGGTTCTTTATCAGATATATATTTAGGAAACACCTACCATTCTGTGCATTGTCTTTTCACTTAATTGATGTCTTTTGAAGCACAAAAAAACTTTAATTTTGATTAACCCACCTTAACTATTATTCTTTTGTTGTTTAGGCTCTTGATGTCACATGTAACAAACATTGTCTAATCCAAAGTTACAAAGACTTACTCCTGTTTTCCTTTAAGAATTTTACAGTGTTAGCTATTACATTTAGATCTTCGATCTATGTTCTAGTTAATTTTTGCATATGATGTGAAATAGAGATTCAACTTTATTCTGTCACATGTAGATATCCTGATGTCGTCAGCACTATCTGTTGAAAAGGCATTCTTTCCTCGCACTGACTTGCCCTGATACCCTTGTAGAAAATCACCTGTTCATAAACGTAAAGGTTTTTTGGGACACTCAAATTACTGCACTGAGCTAGATATCTATCTGTACACCTGCATCTCACTATCTTGATTACTGTAGCTCCAAGTAAAATCTGGAAGTAATAGTCCTATAACTTTGTTCTTCCTTTGTCCGGTGGTGATGGCCACTCTAGACCCCTCATACATTCTGCATGAATTTTAGGATCAGCTTATCAGGCAGCTGAGATTCTGAAAGACACTGTAATCAATCTATAGAGTTCTGGATTCTTAGCCGTATTCTTACTGTATCTTTAGATCCATGATCAAGGACTGTCTTTCCATTTATTTATTCTTCTTTCTTTCAACAGTGTCTTGAAGTTTTAAATTACAAGTTTTGGATTACTTTCATTAAATTTATTCCCCTAGGCATTTTATTTATTTTTTTTTTGATACTACTAACAGTGAAGTTTTTTTTTTTTTTTACTTTCATTTCCAGATCATTGATTTCTAGCATAAAGAAATAAAATCTATTTCATTGATATGTTGGCCACATACCCTGCACCTTGATGAACTTGTGTTTTAGTTCCAATAGTGTTTTTATAGATTCCTTAGGATTATCTACATACAAGATCATGCCACCTATGAACAGGGGTGGCTTGATTTCTTCCTTTCTGACCCCAATCTATCTTTCTTATATATTTCTCTCAGCTCTCCTCTCAAATATGCTGTGCCATTGCTTCCAAAGTGAAAGAGGGATGCTGCACACACACCTTCAAAGGGTTCTCTTTAATTCTAATATATACTGGAAATAAAACTGCCCATGTGGACACTCTCTACTTTCTAATCCTCTGACTTGCTCAACCTCTTTTTCCCACCTGACATACTTCTTCCCATCTCAGCATGATCAGTTTTTCACCCCACTTTCCAAGGCCTAATTTCAATTCCCTCTCCTTAACTGAGCCTTTCCTCAACTTGAGAGAAATCACCTTTCCTCCTTAAAAATGGCAAGAGCCTTTAGCTGTGTGTTATGTACAGTACAAATACGTGAAACCAATGAACACAGTCAGCTCACATCTGAAAGCTTCAAAAGACTACAACTTCTAACCCATCGTGAAGCGTTTAGAGAAAAACAACCACAGTGACCACCAAAGCCATGTACATATGTAACCCCAAAGCACACCGCAGCGAGATTCATTCAACGAAGGGAAGAAAGGTTAAGCCTCATCGTGAGGGGAGTCCACTGAGTGGACTGGTTTAAACTGTCATCTACAACAGCAATGAAAACAAACACTGGCCCAGAGAAAAGCAAACAAAAGAAAATTAAAGACAAGAGAGGCCTCAAAGAAACTAATTCTTGGGCCCCGTTTTTTAAGACTTTTCACTGAGATGCGCCTTTCTCAGGGACGGCGAGTGCATCCACTGTGGGCAAATGCTTGTGCTCTTTGACATAACAGTTTGACAACTTGTCAAACCAAGAGATCAGACAAAAGGGAGGGGGCCAAGGCAAGGCCCTGCAGGACACCCCGCTGGCTTCCCATCTTGTTGCTCCTCTGGTCTAAGTTTACTGCTCTAATAAGTGCTAAGGAGTTTCATTTACTTTATCAACTAGTTGAGGACCAGCACAGACAGACCAGGGGAAACAAATGCTCCGAGAGGCTCAATGACCTGACCAAGTCGAGTACAATGCTGTTCAACACAGTATTATATCAGAACTAAGGGTCAGGAATCATTCCTGGTCTCCCGTCTCTCAGGAATAAATTCATGGGAAAAACTTGGTGCTGCTGAGTTGTGAGACCACCATTTCCAACAGCAGCAGCAGCAAACACGATACGCAAAGTCTTCCAGCAGCTGCTTCAACGTAGAAGCAGTCTTCATGGTCATTCTCCCTCGGCTGGAGCACATGTCACAGGATACAGAGCAACAGCAACCTTCTCCACCAAGCTCAGCACCCCGTCACACGCAAGAGCAGTTTATTTTTGCTGTTTGCATCTCTTGTCACCACTTGAACTATATTAAACGACAAATAAAATCTGAAAAATATTAATCCCAACCCTTTACTTAGAATTTCTGATTTGCTCGTCAGAAGTCATTCCTTTGGAACTCCCTCTACTAGAGTGATTGTATTTAAAAAGAGCATTTTTTTTTCTTTTAAGACTTTTTTTCTCTCACCCCCTTTCAAACAGGACCGTGGATACTTCCAATTCAAGGTCCACTGTTTGCCAACTTCACTCATTCAGCAAACACTGACTGCCTACTTGCTACGTACTGAAGACACAGGATCCAAATCGGTGTTGTCAGAGCCTGTCAACTTGGCACGTTACAAAGACCACCTTGGTAGCAAGGGAAGGACGTACAGGAAGTGGCTTACCCCAAACCAGACTCAGGAATAACCACTGAGGCTTCCAGCAGGAATGCAGGCAAAAGCCAGGGAGCACTGGACCCAGAACAAAGGCAGAATGGACAGAGCAAAGGAGCAAGTGCTGCCGGGCCCCCCAGGACACCCTCCAGCCAGCATCCACACCCATTCCCACCTTCTCAGCCCTCCCTAATTTCACTGTGTGTCCACCGTGTTTCCGTGGCTTGGCCTCATCCAGCTGTGGTGAGTTCTTCCCGCCTAACTTGTTACCGTGTCCCATTTACCTTCCTGTCAATCTCTATCTCCAACTAAAGTTTAAGAATCCAGCTCAAAACATTTCTACTCCAGAAGGCCTTACTGAATTAGTTCTGCCCAAATTTGGTCTCATATCTGTGACAAAAGGGACTTGTTAAGTATAAAAAAAGAACTTCAGCGTTTACCTAAATATAAACCACACACTAGTAGAATGTGAATTAATGAATAGTTCATAGCTAAACTGCATTTCTTCTTCCACTTAAAAGAATGGAAATGTCGTCTGAAGTATGTGGGCAGAGAGGAGGGAAAGGTTTTCACACTTGTGGAGAATATATACTTGGGCGGGTTCTTTAGAAGTTGGCCTTTTCCATCAGGGATCTGATCTGCTGCTTTGTGCATCTGATCAGATTCCTAACAACTGC
Organism: Callospermophilus lateralis; assembly: GCF_048772815.1. Taxonomy (NCBI): domain Eukaryota; kingdom Metazoa; phylum Chordata; class Mammalia; order Rodentia; family Sciuridae; genus Callospermophilus; species Callospermophilus lateralis. The sequence continues at coordinate 16,634,056 of NC_135308.1, read as the reverse complement.
TTCCTGACCTTTAGTAAAGATGCTTTTCTGTAATCAACTATAAACCCACCAATTATATTTTTTTAAGATTTTTTTTCCTTTGATTCAATATATTGAGGGAGAAATGGGATACTTTTGAATGCTAACAAGATCAATTTTAAGATGACTTTGGGTTGGGTATTAAAGAGCCATCTGTTTCTGCAACTGCAACTCTGAGACAGGACTATAATAAAATGGAATAGAGACAGCATTTCTTCAAACCATGAGGAAATGAGCCTGCTTCACAAGACTGGCTGCACAGACCTTTCTAAGAATGACCCTGTTTGAGAGCCAGGAAATGAGACAAATTTTCTTCCACCCTGGCTAGCAGACTCCTTAAAAGAAAATGGCTCAAGAAAAACAAAATAACAAATATTTGCAACCTCAGCCATTAGCTGAATACGTTTATCACATAATTGATTCTGAGTAACTGGATACAGATTACTCTGATAATGTCATTTTGACACCTAGATTCCTCAGAAGAATCACCATGGATTGATTGTTCTCCTAGAACCTGGGCCCAGTGGTCTGGGGAGATATTTTTGTTTGTTTTGTGCTGTTGCCACTAGAATATAAACTGCAAAAGCCAAGAATGTGGCCCGCTTCCTTTAGCACTACATCCCCAGAGCCTGTAATGCTAATACCTAACAAAATGAATGCTTTTGTTGAATCAATCAAGTAAAGTATGTTCTATCACAGCAGGATGTCAAAGAATAAGAAACAAAAAGAAGAAGCTTCCTTAAACACAAGCAAGACACTACATGTAGGTGCCACCCAGGTACTAGTCCCTGCTCCCCAATACAGGCTTGGATAGGTGCAGGGAACACAAGGGCACTATCAACTTCAGAGCTCCCTCTGCCAACATCTACGGTGCACTGTGGAGCAGAGTAACAGACAGGACCAACCTGCCCCTCACCATCAAGGAGCTTACACCTAGTAGTTCCATCTATGTGCACTGTCTGCTTGCAAAGTTCAATAGAGGTCACAGTTGTAGAATTCAGCATGATCCTACATAGGCTATTACTATTAAGCATAAATGTTTCAATTGATTATTCTCTAAACACTATGCTGGTTTCGTTCATTCGTTTGGATTTTGTTTTTCCCTTGATACTGGGGAATAAACCCAGGGGTGCTTTACCACTGAGTCACATCCCCAACCTTTTTTATTTTGAGACAGGGTCTTGCCAAGTAGCTTAGGGCCTCACTAAGTCACTGAGGCCGGCCTCAAACTTGAAATACTCCTTCCTCAGCCTTTGAGCTGCTAGGATTATAGTCGTATCCCATCATGCCCAGCTATGTGGCTACTTTTACTAATTAAAATTTAATAAAACTGAAAATTAATTTGTGCAGTACTCCATACTTACATAACTAATGGCTTCCACACTGCACTCAAACAGACATAGAACATTTCCAACATCAAAGAAAGTCTGGTTTGGAAGTACCTCCTAGAGCCTCTTGTGCTCAGTATGGCCTCGGAACAGCAGCCCAGACATCCCCCAGGGGACATGTTGGAAACACAGGCTCTGGCCACCACTCCACACTATCTCTATCAACATCTGATGGTCTCTAACAAGAATCCCAGCTGACTCTCACACAATAAAGAATGAGAAGCACTGACCAGAAAACTACAATGCCAAGAAGTTGCTCTAACAACCCATAAATGGTTACTTTCTATTCTGAAAGATAAACCCAAGTTCCTACCTCTTAACTGAAAGGTCCAACTGTTCAGACAGACAACTAAAGAAAGTTCCAAGAAAACAATCTCTAATTCCTACCTAGAGAAAGGCTGAGGCACTCTGGTCTGAGTTTGCACTCTAATAAGCAAGTGCCTTGGGACCCTCTACAGAAGAGGAGGAGAAAGGCCTTCTACCCTAAGGTGACTCCTGATTCTACAGCCCACCACCAATGGCTCTCACCATGATAGCCAATGACTCACACTTACTCCTAAGGACCATAAAGTGCTAAATTGTAATTGTGAACTTGACCCTGGTATAAATCTATACATTAGCATCTGGACATGGTCTTTAAAAAATTACATCAGTGCTTAAAAGAAGAGAGCTGAGGGAAAGGTAAAGCTTTCCAGTTTTTAAAAACCAGAGTATTTTCCCAGAGTTTAAAATTCATGTTATTAGATACATTAAGTGCATCAGCAAATTCAGTCTGATGAGGTACTATCGAGAGTGCACTAAGAGACTATAATCTATTTTCTATGAGTTTCCATGATAGTTGATAAGATTTTTGATCCTTTATCAATAATGGCTAACCTAGCCACTAAAAAATCTGTGTTTTCATGTGTTTGTTCCTAATGTCCTGGGTGCTGTTACCTAACAAGTATCAGTAAACACCTTAAAACTTACCCTATCAGCTAAAAGAACTGGAGAAGTATAAATTCTTACATTATTTTAACACTGGAAATCTTACAGAAACGACTTAAAGGCACACTCCCTGGACCTATTAGGAAGGAACTCAGTCCCAGAGACAAGAAAAAGAGGGACAATTTGGCCCTGTGAGTCTGAAATTTCATTCATCAATAAAAGGAAGACAAATGCCCAATTTACAAAGTAAACATAAAAAAGCAAGACTTGCAAGGTTAAAAGATCTCAAATGCATATCACCCTTAAGTAAACTAAAACACTTAACTATGAAAAAAAAGATCAACAAACCGCTCCAGCAACACTGATTCATGGACCCCATTTCTAATGCAATCGAAAAAACTCTATTAAAAACAGGTGAATACTCTAATCAGTTTTGTCCAGGAATAGAATACGTATTTGGTATGATAAAAATAACAGAAAATGAGTGTGAGTAATGAGAATTTGCTACATGACTAATCTAAGTGCATTATATTTTGGGAGACACTCTTTACCCCTAATAAGCCACATTTTGAAGAAAGCTACAGTACAAAGTTGAGGACGCTGCTAGCTAATGTCTGGACACTGACTAACTCCCTAAAAGCAGGCATATTATTTTTTTAATGCACTCTGAAAGCCAGGAAAAGGCCTGCCAACCACTATGCAGGCTTTTACATGTGCACACGAACAGAGAACGTTCCAGTAATTGGACACTCTTCCCCGGTGATTAATAGTTACAGCTGTGCTTACCACCAACTAAATTTCACATACTAATGATTCAGAGCCCATTTCTTCTCATTCAGTTCCAATCCCTGGAGGAATGACAGTAGCTTACCATTCCAGCCAGTTTCGGAGGAAGCTCTGTAAACTAGGAAGCAGCCCTACAAACAGCAATCAAAGGGTGGGATGAGCAAGGCATGAACAGCCACGAATTTTCAAGCCAAGTCCCTGCAACTGGGCTGAGAACCCTGACCCCACTCGGAGAAGAAATGCTAGCCCAGGATCTGAACTTGAGCTTATCTTCAAATCACTGTTTTGTAAAGCTGCTCTCCTTTTTTCAACCCGTCAGAATTCTGGTTTCGTGTCTTCTCTACCACTCATGATTTTTTGTTTTGTTTGTTTGATATCCACGCCTGTGCTTCTTCTGATCAGAACTGCTCCTGAGTTCATCCACTCTGTCCATCTTCTACTACTTTTTCCTGCTTAGGAATTCATTCTTTTGAAAAACCCAGTTTTAAAATTTCTCTCTTCACTGACACCTAGGGTTTTACTATATTTTAAAACATGAACAAAGTTTGCACTTTTCAATAACTCCATAGCCTCACTCACACCCGCAGGCTTTCCTGCTAAAGTTAATATAGCTGTGGTTCTATTACTGCAGCTTGTTTTGGAGATAAAATATTTTGTGACATAGTTTACTATTTAAGAAATTAAAACTGATGTTGCAAAATCCTATCTAGTTCTTTTAAAAATAGTGATCATGAGTGCCAGGCAGCTGGAGTTGCTAGCAGGGGTGATCCACTAGTGTGGGCTTCCCTGACTGCTCTCTCTCAAGACAGTTGTGGGGGCAGAGGTGAACAAGCAGCCTCTCTTGGCCACCAGTTTCTAATAAGCCTCAGCTGAGCCACATTCACCATCAGTAGTTTTCATGCTCAGTAAGAGACTCACGGTTCCACCCAGGATTCAGCCTATGAACCAATGAGAACAACTCCAAATATATCTACAACGGCAAGTTCTACAGAAAGTTGAAAGTCAGTTTCCCTGAGAAATAAATCTGAAATTACCATAAAAGTGACACACAGGAAAAGACACACTCCTGCATATAAACTGAGGCATTAAAATAGGTGTTTATAAACTTCCGGCAGAGATCTGACCTCAGCATCAACTCAGCGTTTATAGAACATTACTGATGCCACCACCCCATTCTCCTCCAGGCTGTTCAGACACAGCCAGCCCCAAGCACGCAGCTGAAAAGAAGTGTGGGTTCTTTAAGAGAAACTCCTCCCCTATCCCACCCAGCACCACAACATGATGTCGTTCTGACACTGCAGGGGTAGCCTGTTTTCCCTCTTTCTGCCTATATAATACATCACAAACAAGGAGCAGAAATAGGGCAACAGAATTCAGTGTTCCCAGAAACGCCGGAGGGGGAGGGTAAAAGGAAGTAGAATTACAGGTAAGGCTAAGATTCTGCTTTCTATTTAAAAATAAATATTCAGGTAAATTCAATGCTCAGATTTGCTAAAATACACATGCCAGGGTGAAGCCAGGTGAGGCACTGGGCAAAGGCCTTTAGAGGGCAGGTGGCATCTCTCTGGTGATCGCGGAATTGGACACGAGTTGGCGGGAGCATCCCTGAATTAATGCAGATGCTCTTCTCTAAGGCAGGATTCGGCAGAGCCCGGGCTGGCCAGCCCCAGGAATCTCCTACCGGGACAGTCGGAAGACAAGACTAGCAAGCAAAAAGCACTCAATAATACAGAAGGAAAATATCACAGCAGCATTTTACAAGAGATAGAGAGATAAAAATATATATATATTCGCCTGCACAGACCTACAAATAGAGGTTACTCACAGAGATTACTGTAGCTCCAGCAGTTACCCATTGATCATAGCAAATGCCCAGTTCATCAGTTTAACGCTTGAGAAAAGTTAGCTAGAAAAGAAGCAAGCTAACGCCAAATATGCTGTTCTAGTCAACTGGAAGCAAATTAGTTTCAAATTTCCTGGCAGCCCCTTTTGCCCTGCTCTGCACACGGTGATGTCAATGGAAGCACTTTGAGCACTTGGAACCCGAGCCGAGAGGAGCTGCGCCTCGGTCCCTCTGACAAAGGCGAGGCAGCCTGTTCTCTCGCTTGCTCTCCCTCTCTGCCTCTGTCTCTCTCTACCTTGGTAGCTTACCGAAAACAGCCACCGTAGGGCTTTTCTATAATTGTGAAAACTACTTCCAAGGAGATAACTGAAGTGCCGGGAGTTAGCTTTAATGTAACCATTTCCCTGGTGCAGCAGCAGGAAGCCCAGGAAGGCTCCGAGAGGATTGTACCATCCTCGGTGACATCAGAGGTGGGGCTGTCATCCTAGTATTATGCAGCATTTTCTCCGATGCAGAGATGACACACGTGAACGGAGACGGGTAGGTTCCCTTTAAAAGGGCTGAATTCTTGTATTATTTAAACAGAAAAGACAGATGCAAAATCACTGTTCATAAGCTGCTATAGAATGACATAAATCCTGCAGTGCCGGTCCTCGTGTCTCTGCTAAATGCCACTGCCATCTAAAGTCAATTTTACTGATGATTACTGTTCCTGTGATAAAATTAATATTTAATGGGTAATTGATAGTACTTGGGAAAAGATTCAAAGTATTAGGAAAAGATTCAAAGACATTAACATCCATTTTTTAAAAAAATGATGGTATAAACTTTTATGACTAACGGTACCCATGGAAGTAGACAATACTTCTAGACCACAATCTCAGTACAAACAACAAATATAAAAACAAATGGTTACATAGATAAAAATGAGGCTGAAAGCAGCACAAGATGAGTGACATAATATTGCTCCTTGGTTCTGGAAACAGCTGTTGAAACAAACATGAAAAATAACTCGGCTTCTACAACTTCAATGTCCCACCCAGCATGAGACGCTCAGGCTGATAATCCAGCAATGCACGGTTATTTTCACTCATTCTGTACACATCTGCTAAGTGCCCAAGACGTGCTAGAAAATGTACTGGGTTTAATTTAGAGTGCCCATTCCTGATGAACAATAATCTAATCAGAGCAGAGAACGTTTGCTCGTGTGCCAAGCACTGCACCAATCAGCTTTACCGTACAAACCCATCCGTTCCTACCAGCAGCCCTGTGGGATAGCTACGATTACAAAACCATTATTAGGCAAGGTTACTAAAACATAAAAGAGGTGCATGACTTGTCTAAGGTCACATGGTTAAAACTGGCACATTCAAACACAGGCATGAGAGCCCCCCAAATCCAGCTTCTCCACTACCAAACTGCACTGCCTCCCAAGGCTTCTCTGCCAAGAAAAGAATTCTCAAGAAGGAACATAATTTTCAGGATTTAAAACCACAGCATGCCAAATATATCCATGACTCAAGAAGAATGACCCAAATATAAAGGGATAAAGGTTAGAGAGTGCACCCAGAGAAAGCGTACCAGGAGAGTCAAAATAGAACCCAGGTAGCAAAGTTAGTGCTAAAGCCTTGTGTGACACTACACCAACATCCTAGAATCTTTCGGCTTATTCTCCTTATCTCTGAGCAATAGATAATAGATGTTTACATTATGTTAGATCAGTATAACTATATGACTAAAGCACATGCTCTGGACATGTAATCTGGACTCCATCATCTTTCAATTATGTCATGTTAAACAAGTTACGTAACATAGTATATACATACTATAGTCCTCAATTTCCTCATCCAAAAACTAGGAAAAATAATGGGGCTATTCTGATTAAATAAATTAAAGCAAATAAACACATAAAGCACTCAGAGTAGATACTAGTACAAAATAAAAGCTCAAATTTTATTATTATTATTATTATTACTACTACTACTACTACTACAGCTATCATTACTTTCAGCATTATTACACTTTTTAACTAAAATTGGCGGCTTCTTCCTTTTTCAAAAACCTCGCCAAGAAGAGCTGCTATATTTTCAGAGTTGGCTGGAAAGTAGAAAGGTCAACCTTTGTTGGCTTTATACAAATATTAACCAATCCACGAATTGCCAGTTCCCGAGGAGATAGAAGCTGAGCGTGCCTTCTAAGAAAGGTCCTTCCTGGGCCAGGGGAGAGAGAGGCAGGCACTCTTGACCTCCTTCTTCCCTAAGCCTAAACTACAGAGGGGGCGAGAGCTGAAGCAGCCATCCTGTGCAGAGAGAAGCCCATCAGCCAGCAGAGACCTCCTACTCCCATTTCTTTTACAGTGGAGTGAAATAAACCTGTAGGTCAAGTGATTCATTCAAGTTTCCTAGTATATGCAACTTACATAATTCCTAACCGATGAACATTTAAAGGCCACAATTTCCCTATGGCTTCAAAAGGCTAACTTGAGGACAACGGGCTATTTTATTAGGGCTTTTCTACTGTTACATCCTCTGAGCCTGCATCCCCTCTGATGCCAAGTCAATGCCAATGGATAACCGTGTGGGAAATAAGAAAAAGCAAAGCACACTGCTTCTCCAGGCCCCACATCTATATTATCTTATTATAACAAACAGAACAACAGAGGTTCAGTGTGAAATGCTCCTCCTGCATCTCAAGCTCTTCCCATCTCTGGGTAGATGCATTCTTTCCAATCCACAAGCTATTGAACTATTGTTAAAAGCGGTGGAAAGCAAAACTCCAACACATGATGAAGGAGATGCTTAACAAAGCTACTGTTGTTACAAAGGCTGTGTAAACATGACGGTCCCCTCACACAACTGCTGGTGACCACAGGAAGTAAATGCCTGTACTATGCCAACGTCTCTTTTCCATCCAGCAGTTCACAATAGCTTCCACTGTCCCAGACTCATCATTTCAAAAAGTAAAGCTCAACAAGTAGGTTTGTCCCATATGCCCTGGTCTTTCACAGACACGCTGCTTTACAGGTGGCACAGAAGCAGCACTTGGTTAACACGTCCCTCACCTGTCCGGTTTTGAATTTGCACTGACTATATTCTCTTGCTTTCTGTATTCCTGGGGCTCTGACATTTGTGTTTTCTCCAAAAAACTCCTTGTTATTCAAAATAAACAAAAGAGCACCTCTAAAACAAACTTAAGAACTTAGACACAAGGCCATTTCTTTCTTTTTCTTTAAAAAAAAAAAAAATCTTTCAGGAAAACATTCTTAACTTTGTGATCTACGTAAGGTATTCACTCCTTTTTGTGAAAAATAAAGAGATGGTTTAAGTAACCTGGCCAATACACAATTAGAAGATAAGGAGAGCAAGAAGTACCCTCAGACCACAGCTCAAAACAAGAGACGATTTAGTTGTCAGTGAATGTGTGAGTTTGCTGAAGAGCAGAGGGAACAAGGAAGCCACTATTTTACGTTAGACTGCAATGCACTTTTTAATCCTAGTACAGTTTGAGCATTTTAAGGTTTTTTTTTTCCTTGTTGATTGTTTCTGTTAACTTATTTACAAACATATTTATTTCCTATTAATGTAGGCCATATTAACATGCTTAATGACCACAATGTACCACTAGTAATGTAATTTAGTTCTTATTGAATAGTCTAGTCATTTCAAATATTATCCTAAGTAAATTAATACACTGCTAACTGGCTAATTTATATTCATCAACATGTAATCAAGTGACAGCCCATGAAGTCAGTGACTTGTATCTGTTTTGAACACAGTTGTGTCCCTGTGTTACTGAGACCCCAGGAAGCATAAATGTCAAACTGCAAGGTTAGGTTGAGATGGCATAAAATTCAGGTAGCCTGAAAGGGGAAGGAGACCTGCCACGATCCTTGAGAAACTGCTTTCCTCATGTCCTGGGCCTGGGACAGAATCAGAACCCAGGGCTGCTAGGATAGCACTGGAGCGGAAAGCAAGCCGAGGTGCGGGCAAAGGGGCTTGATCCGAGTGGTGGAGATCTTCATGTACCCAAAGACAACATGAGAGCGAGTTCTGGAAGCAACTGAATCTCCCAAAAAGTAGAAAAGTCAGTAAGTATCCAAATGACACGGAAGAAACAGGAACTAGCCCAGAGGGTCCTGCAGACTGAATTTATCAAGTGGATTTCTCCTAGCCTTTGGTTAACTGGGATCATGATTCTCTACTCTATAAACACTTATCTTGGCTGTTTCTTTTTATTTTCTCTCTTTCCTCAATTGAGATTCTCTTCAAAAACTCCAGTCCTGACTCAACTCAGAGCACAAGGCCATGGGGCACCTCTCTGTAGGGTCCCTAGGTGCATCGGAATGCTGGATGGCAGGGAGGGAGGCGCAGGACACAGCGTGGAGCCGAGGAATGCAAGGCTGAAGAACTGCTCTCAGAACCGCTGCCTGCTGGCTCCTGGGACAGGGCATTGCCTTGGCTGGGGTCCAGCTCTGCCACCACTAGGTTCTGCTGCCTGACCTGTGGTGCTTTTTCCCACCCTCTCCTTCCAGGTGCGGTGCCAAAAATTTGTTCTCAGCTTCTACTCTGCTCACTTTTTATTCTTTGCCTTATTTTTTTCTTTCCACATTTCTTTTTATTGGTGCATTACAATTGTACATAATGATGGGCTTTGTTGTTACATATTCATACATTATTCTTTGCTTTTTACAAATCATGAGCTTAGAAAAACTATCGGCCCACAGACAAGCTGGTGGGTGGCTCAAGTACTCCAAATGAGAGCTTTAAACACGCAAAGTGCCTAAGACAGTGCCCCCCACACAAGAAACATTCATGAAGAACCAGCTGACATTCCCACTGCTGCTGAACCAGCTTTTGCTCCACTACTTGCCGTGTGATTGGCAGGCAACCGCGCCTGGCTTTCCCAGCCTGTTGTGCTCACCGAAATAACACTTTACAATTAATTTCTCAGTGAAATTCAAATAATTAGTAACTGTAGGCAAATAACACATTTACTTTAAGGTTGTTTGAAGATTAAAACTGACAAGTGTCACTGGAAACAGTACATGAAAACCACAAAATGACTTTCAAATGCAAAGCTCCAGGCTGATAATCACTCTACACTGATGACTTCAGGCACCACTCAGAGTGACTGCCGTCCCTGAGGATGACTTCAGATGACCTGACATCTCCCTGAAGCTTCAACCTACTCCCCATTCTTATGAGTGGAAAGAATACATCAGATGGAGACTATTGTGTAGGAAAGGGAAAGATGTCAATGATTGAGTCAGAGCAGAAGCAACTGTGTGAATGAGCAGATCAGACATCTAAGGCAGTGGTCCAGATGTGGACTGGGATAAGAACAGGGAGAGAAAACCTTAGATAACCCCAGGTCAGTTGGGTTCTTTAAACTACAAGAGTGAACAAAGCCAAACACAAAAGAAATCCTACCAAGGGGAGCTGAAGTTCTCAGAGCTACACCTGCAACTGTCTTGGTGACAGGACCTTTACCTTATGATAATGACAACATAGCAAGGACAAAATACAAACTAAACCATAACTGGATACAACTCACACCCAATGCAGTTAGCTCACCTTGTGGGAGGTCTCGGGAGGTGTCCAGAAGGGGCGTGTGTCTTGTGTGATGGATGAAAGGAAAGAATCTGCACTTCGCTTTGAGAGTGAACTCAAGCCTGTGCGCTCAAGAGAGCTCTTGGTCCACATGGTCAGGTCGTGGCCAGTAGTAAGCCACACCGATATATACCCAAAGGGTCTCACCATGAAAGGTACCCCAGAAAGGAGGAAGCCTGGCCAAGGACAGATTCTTACTTTCCTGGGTCCTATGTGTGATCTGAGCTTTTAGAGCAACCTATCTCTGAACTATACCCCTGGAAAGTGGGGTCTGTGCAGAGAAGCAGAGTCAACACCTCCTGCCTGTATGGAAGCTGTTCCATGTCACATATTCAAGGTGCCAAACTATACTGATTGCCTCCCTGAAAACTCTGCTGCTGGTGAATTCCCATTTCAGATGCATTGTTAACATCTCCTGTCACTTCACTGCAATTAGTCATCATTTCCCCCCAGATCTGCAGTCACCAAGACAATCATCCTTTTCTTAAAGTCCCATGCATCTTTGCACTTATACTCCTATTACCATCTTTTCTTCAGAGCACAGATATTGCTTTGGAATTAGCGGTCCTCACCAGTCTATCCTCCCCAACACTAATTCACACTCTCCAATCCATTTGAAGCGATTTTGTTAGATTAATGCTCTAAAAATATATTTTTTTAAAGTGCTGGGAACTGAACCCACAACCACATGTGTGCAAAATACACACTCAAGCATTATACCTCTTGCCCTAAAACTTTACTGCTGGAACTGCTGCCACCACTGTCTAATTATGTGGCCTCTCTTTCCCCAAAACAAAACCGAAATTTTATACAGATTTCCAATGTAATTATATTAAAGCTGTAATTCAGCTCAGGGGTCAGCAGCAAACGCTTTCTGTAAAGAAACAGATAATAAACAGTTTAAGCTTTGTGGACCACAAAATCTCTGTACAAACACACAGCTCTGCCATTGTAGCAAAAACAGCCACTGACAATAGTAAACCAACACAAGCTGCATTCCAACCAAACAGTCATCTACAAAGACAAGAGGAGCAGGATCTCGCCCAAGGGCTTAGCAGCCAACCCCCTGCTTCTGTCCCTCCCGTGAGTCCTTCAGCGATTGGCCACCAGCTCTCCTTACTCCCTTACTATTGTCTGGATGGCACTGTGCATTAAGCTTTTCTTTTGACATATAACAAAGCACACCGCACATAAAGTTAAGGACACCATAGGAAAGGTACCAGCTTTACCAATTAAAAAGCTAATATCAAACAGCTCTGGCTGGGGCTGGGAGTCAGGCTGAAGAATCCTTGCTATTCAACACTACCCAGGGCGGCCCTCCGGGTCAACTCAGTGTCCCCTGTGAGTTACACAATCACCTCTGACCTCTGCTCAGTTACTCCCTCCTCCCCAACAGTGACCTCTTACTCCCTCCAGGCCTCACTCACGCAGTGACTTCTCCTTCTCTTTTACTCACAAAACACAACAGCCTGCACTGTCCTTGGGGCCTCCATCTTACAAGATTTCATACTGTCTTTCCCTTCTATCACATATTTCCCACCTCCCAGATAACTACCAGAGTGTTCTGAAGTTAAAAGGCATTATTTTTATTAGGATGATCAATGTTAATATCCAAGACAATCCATGGTTCAGACTACAAGTTAAGAAATTGATCCAGATACGTGATAAATGAACATTATGTTCATGGATACATGAACATTAAATATTTTCACCACTCCCCATACGCCATTGGTGACCATGACGGCCAGTGGTCTGCTTACAGCAAATGGACCATTCTTCAAACTGCAATAAAGTATAAACCAATCACTTTCACGTAGTCGGTATGAAATGTGTGTTTCGAAACCTATTAGGAAAATATTTATTCAGTAATTAAACTACTTAGAAGAGGTTTTTTTTAATATTTATTTTTTAGTTGCAGTTGGACACAATACCTTTATTTTATTTACTTATTTTTATGTGGTGCTAGGATCTAACCCAGGGCCTCCTGCGTGTTTGGTGAGCGCTGTACCGCTGAGCCACAGCCCCAGCCCATAAGAGGTTATTTTATAGTAAACACCTCGACAGTATGACTGATTTGGGGGAACAGTCATATTTGTAGAACTGGAGACACATAATCCTTAAACTGATTTTTTTTTTGTTACCCAGATCTCTGATAAGTAGTTCTTTGAGAAAGCTTTGAACCTTCTCCCCATTCACACACACATAGAGTCATAGATATTTCTATAAATTTTGCATACAATTTTCTGGAGGTTCATACTACAAGTTAAGAAATTGCTTCAGAAGGCTTTATATTTGCTATTCACAGCTCTGAACTGCCTAATGAATTTTAGTTCAAGGCACTCAAAGAAATTTCAATAAACTAAAGAATGTGGCAGTGGCAGTATTTTTCACATTTATTTATTCATTCATTCATTCATTCATTCATTCGTTGGTTCATTTACTCATTCATTCCAGGTTGAACCCAGGGGCGCTTAACCACCAAGCCACATCCCTAACCCTTTTTTATATTTTATTTACAGGCAGGGTCTCGATGAGTTGCTTAGGGCCTTGTTGCTGAAGCTGGCTTTGAACTCTAGATCCTCCTGCCTCAGCCTCCTGAGCCCCTGGGATGACAGGCATGCGCACGGCAGCAGGTATTTTATCTCATTTTTGTTTAGCGTGTATTATTCATACACATGAAGAGGGTGGCTGTGGCGCTTCCACACGTGCATACAGCAGGCAGTGATCAAATCCAATCTCCCTTTGTCACCTCCCCCCACTTGTTTTTAAGTTTCATACAACAAACTATTATGCCCAAATTAAAAGGAATCAAAGCTTCTGGATAATGGGAAAGGAGAAAGTTACAGCTAAGAGTAAATGGATGAGGAAGAGTACCCACAGATGCAAGGATTTCAACTTCCTATTAGTGCTTGCTAGAAAATCTCCCAGGGGCTTAGAGACATGGCCCAAGGGTGTGACAGGCAGGGGCACAGGAGTTCTGCCCTCCTGTTGCTAAACCTCCGACCTGAGTAGTGGGGGTCTCCTACCCTACCCAGCAACTCAGGCTGAGAAAAATCAACAGGAGCGCTAACTCTGCAATCTCCTCAAAACTCAAATTCGGGGATGCAATCATAGAGTAAGCTGCTAAAATAAGTGCCAACAGTGTAACAGGGCTTCAAATGCCACAGCAGACAATCGATTAATAGTTGTTTGGATTTAAATTTCCCTTCACTTAACCTTTTTGAATAAGTCAAATTTATTAAATGCATTGATCAGTGGGATTTAATTTTTATATTTTTTGCACTCCGCGTGCAAGAATAAAAGCAAGATATCACAAAAAGCTAACTTTCAAGTTTTCAAACTATAGGTAGAAATTGAAAAAATGTGGGTAAATCAAAGGACAAAGAATTAATGATGGTAAAATCGTCAACACACATCAAAAAAATCAAATACGGTTAGCAAGGTAGCATATACCTTTAATCCCAACAGCTGAGGCAGAAGGATCAGGAGGGAGTTCAAAGCCAGCCTCAGCAACCTGCAATTCAGTGAGACCCTGTCTCTAAATAAAATACAAAAAGGGGCTGGGGATATGGCTCAGTGGTTGAGTAACTGTGGGTTCAATCCCTAGTACCCAAAAAATAAAAGTAAAAAAGTCAAATACTAACCAAGATAACCAGATACAGTCTTGGTTTCACTGAAAGAAAAATCCTATCTATGAATTAGTCCCGGTCCTTAAGAAAGACAGATTCTAAAAAACAGAGACAGACTCAGGTATAAGGACAGCCCCTAAAAATGGGTAATTGGACAAATTGAGAAAGATTAAATTAAGCTTCTCAAGAATGTCCTTTAAATTGCCACTTTGGGATTGGATATTTAAAGTCTCTTATCTTAATTCACTTCTCCCCTGGGTCAGTACCCCACTGTCTCCCACATCTCAACAGCTTCTGGCCCAGCATCTCTACCCAGATCGTCACCCATTCAAACACTGTGTGCCCCTCCAGGTCAAGAACAAATGAGCATCCCCCTGGGGGCTCTGCTCAGTGCCCCCCCCCACTCTGTTCTGCTTCCCTGCTCCTCTCTGAAAGACAACTGCATATTCCTGATTTCCCTGCTGACCCTGATCTCTAACAGTCTGTCTCCTTATAACAGCAAAAGTCTGTCTGTGCAGAATCTTTAGCATGGAATTAGTCATCTGTTCATGAGATTTGTACCAATCATTTGGCAGTAAATTACATATCATCTGCTATTTAATGGTTCCTGGCATGAATGTTGTCTTGCTTATAAATTCATTAGCTCTTTCTAAATAATGATTAGCAGTACTGGATCCATAGCAAATAATAAATATTTTTTAGAAATCAATTGAATATATTAAATCAGAGAAAATTATTTCCTTCCCTCCCCCTTTTTAAACTACCTAAATTATTAAAAAAAAAAAAAAAAAAAAAAACAGAACTATGCAAAACTCAGTTCCCAACAAATTCTGGGAAAACTGCCACCACAGGAAAAAGAAAAAAAAAGAGTCTAGTCATTTTTCCTTTAAATAAAAGTTTCAAATAATGTCTCAATCGTCTTTACTTTTACCCTTTTTAACTAACACTAACTCAGAGTTCATTATTACAGTTGTCCCAAGGACAACTAACAGCTCTGATTTCAGGTACTTAACAATCCATTATCTGAAGGGCAAACACATAAATCGCTTTTTCCTAGTGTAAGCAGGTTTTGCACTGAGCCACCCCTACTCATTTGCAGGGGAAAATAATTCTGTAAAATAATTTGCAAAGTTCCTGATGTACTGAAATTAAAGATATCTAGTCCCTAAGATTTGACCCTGGCCTCCTTAACAGCACTGTTTTATTAAATGAACCAATTCTCACTAGGGACACTTCAATATAGGAAGAGCAGAGGAATACCAACCACACACACACACACAAAAAAAAAAAAAATGTTGGGGGAAGATGCAGATAACTCAGTGAATAACTAACACTGAGTGACCTACACTGAGTGTTGGTCTTGCTTCACTGTTACTTTGTATTTTTCCAAGAAATCTACCCTAATTGTGCAATGGTGAAAGTAAACAGAAATTGTCCCTCATGTTTTGGCATTCATGTATTTTTTTTCTTCTCTCACATTACTGGCACTATGACTCCTGTCTGCTGGAATGGAGGGGCTTTATCTTGGGATGCGGGAGGTTGCTCCACAAGGCACAAGTGGCAGGCTGGGGGATCCACCCTGAGACAAGAACTTAGGTGTTTCAGCATTCTGAGACACAGAAAACAGACGTCTGTTTTCCTCCCTTAATGATTCTGACCCTGGTGCTTAAACATCACCAAAGGAAAGGAACACTAAATAATCCTTAAACCACAGTTTCTTTCCTTTTTAAAGGAAAAATTCAAGGAGCCACCTCACTGGGCCAATATCCATACAGAAATCACCAGCTGGATGCAACCCAGCAAATCACACAGAGTACGGACGTTTATTTATTTATTTTTAGTAGGAAAATATATGCCTTCAAGTGGTGTCTGATCCAGAAGTCCAATAAGTAAGGCAGATGAAAGAAGGAGGGATTTTGGTTGAGTGGGAACACCACCATCTCCTCACTCCTTTTTTTCCTCAAGAAGACACAAAAACCTGGGTTTAAAAATTCTTATTTGGGGGCGGGGGGGAGCCAGAAAAGTTTAACAGTAAATTCAATGTCACATCACCAATTAAAAACAATGTCAGGACAGCCCCCGTTCAAGGAAAGTCAGCTGAATGGCAGTGGGCTGGGGCACCCTGGATGGACTCTCTGGAAGGAGCAGGATATGCTGCAAAGACAGCCTCTGGGGTCACACTTGAGCTGCCACGCCAGGGCCAGCTTGCTGGGTCACCTCAGTCATAAACAGACCCTGAGAAACTCCATCAGAAGACCCTTCTGAAGTTCAGAGAACGACTAATATAAAAATATACTTCTCTTATATGGTAGCTATGTAAACCGTTCATTTCTGCTTACACTGTCTGATCAAACAGCTTCTAGGCAGCATTTAACTTTTTACAATTCATATCTCAGAGTTTTATTATAAATAGATAGACACAGACAGAGATCACTAGTCAACATTATCACAAAGGAGTGGAGAATCCAAGTCTAAACCCCAAAACTAAGAAAAATATCAGCCTACTTGCTAATATACAGCAAAACAAATGCAACAACTAAACAACTGCCAGTTGACAAGCGGCCAGTCTAGAATCTTCCACATTAAATCCTTCAGTTACTACATAGCCAACTGTACTCATTTCTTCAGAAGTTCTTGACAAATTCTCACATAAGGAAAAGAGCAACGTTCGAAACCAGGTTTCATACACTATTTTAATGCATCTTGTATTCAGGGATTATTATTTTCAGAAGTCTGCCAAAATGTCCAGCTGAGATACAGTTAGCTGGTTAACATTTCTGTTTTAAGAACTGGAGTGTTTTTGCCATGAAACTTCCAAATCTTCATTTTATATCACAATGAGATTAAAATAAAACAGCATATTTGTATGTAAAACTGGCATTTTACTCAGTCTCCATATTAAATTATGCAGAAAGAACAAAAGCATATAACTATCCTCCAGAACAAATCTGAAAGAAATCTGCTAGCAGGAAATTTTTACAGCACCTGACATTTCCAGAAAGGCTACTAAAAAGTGTCACAGCTCAGCCCACCAGGGGGCAGTGCTGCCTAACTATTACAGAACGCGGCAGGAGCAACAATAAAACTGTTCTTCCTAAAAATTTCTGAGCTTTTAAGCGGGGAAGAAATCATATTCTTTGAAGGAAAACCTGGAAACCTGCCATTAGAGATCTGTAATTAGGTTACAAAATGACATCGTGGTCTACTTCTCAAAATCACTTGTGTCTGTGAATTTTTCATACCTCTGAGTCTAGGATTATCCTAAAAGGAATTAAAACACTCTTATGAGGTCCCCAACCTGACCAGGACCACTTTAGCCCTGGTCAGATCCCTCAGCCTCACTGGCAACCTGATGCTGAAGTACAAAGAAAGGGGATCAGTGAGCTGGGACCTGGTGTTTCAGCACAAATCTCAAAACCTCCTCATAATGGCCCCTGTTTAAGTGTCAACCCACTATCCCCATGAAAACACTCTTGCAGAGTAGTAAATATATCCAGAATTTTAGGTTGAAATATAGTTACTTTCCTGACACAGTGACAAAGGCCCAAAGTGGACCCAGTACCTTGAGTGATTTTTAAATCATACTATCAATTAAAGAAAAATATTTGGGGTCTGGTTATAGTTCAATGATAGAATGCTTGCCTAGTATGCATCAGGCCCTGGGTTCAATTCCTAGCACTGAAAAAAAAAATTTTTTTTTTTTTGGTTTAATCTCAACAAATGAACAAAAGACTGAACGATATAACCTGAAACTAAAACTGCTAGAAAAAACACAGGGAAAAATCTTCTTGACATTGGTGTGGGAAATTTTTTTTTCTAATATTTCACCAAAAGCATAGGCAAAAAAAAAAAAAGAAAAGAAAAGAAAAGCAGGATCACATCAAACTCAAAAGCTTCTCACAATAAGCAAGAGTGGAAGAAATTATCTACAAACCATGCATCTCATAAGGGGGGTTAATATCCAAAATATGTATATGGAATTCAAACAACTCAATGCCAAGATAATAACTCAATTAAAAATGGGCAAAGGACCTGAAGAGACACATCTCAAAACAGACAGACAGGCAATGGGTATGTAGAAACACATTCAACACCACTAATCATTCAGGAAAAGCTCATGAAAGCCACACTATGACCTGTTATCAAAATGAGAAAGGGGATAAGTATTGGAAAGAATGAGGAAAAAGGAACCCTATATATACTGTTGCTGGGAATGTTAAGTCAGTACAGCCATTATGGAAAACAGTAAGGAATTTCCTAAGAAAACTAAAAGTAGAACAATCCTGTAATCCACCAATCCCACTTCTGAGGCTACAGCTTCACCAACTGAAATCATGTCAAAGAAACATCTGCAAGCCTGGGTCCACCGTGGCACTGTGCACCACAGCCAAGGCAGACCCACCTGGAGCGTCCACCAGCAGATGAATCGATGAAGAAACTGTGGTGTGTGTGGACACGCATACACACGTCAACACACAATGAAACACTATTGTCCCTAAAAGGAGGAAAGCTTGTCATTTGTGACAACAACATAAATGAACCTAGAGCACATCATGCTAACTAAAATAAACGAGGCACAGAAAGACAAATACCACATGATCTCACTTAGACACATGAAATCCAAAAAAGTAGAGCTCACTGAAGCAGAAAGCAGATGATAGTTATCTGGGGCTGGGGCAGGAGAGGCAGATGAGAAGGCGCTGGTCAGAGGGTGCAAAGTTTCAATTAGGATAATAATTAAGTTCTGGAGATGGTACTGTAGAGCATGGGAACTCTAGTTAATAACAATGCACGATACACAAAAACAGCCAAGAGAATAAATTTAAATAATCTCACTACCAAAAAAATGTGAGACACCAAAAATTATGTGAAAGATGTTCATTGGCTTCATTTAATCATTTCACATGTGCATCAAAACTCCACATTGTACACCATGATATGGATACCAACATACATTTTTATTGGTTAATTATATCTTAATAAGCTCAGGAGAGAGAGGATAGATTTAAAATATTTTTAAATAAAATCTCTCCCGTTTGACACAGACCTACATGCCCATGTGCCCAGATAACTCCATCTGAATGTGCCCCAGGCATCCCAAAGCAAACCCAAAAATGTCATCCTTCTTCCTCCTCATCCCCAAACCTGCTCCTTCCTGAAAACTCTGCATGTTGAAAGGCACCCCCATCCACCCAGCAGCCCAAAGCTGAAGCACCCTCAACGCCTCCCTTCCATTCACCCCGATCCCACCAGCTACCAATCTCAGTACCTTCATTTCTCTGCACAAGGCCTCTTTTTCCTACTTCCCCTGCCTCAGTTCAGCTCCCCCCTGTCCAGTGCATTCCTGTCCTACTCTGGGAGAGATGCAGGTGATCTACCCCTTTCCATTTCTCCTCTTCCCTTAGTAACAAAATCTCCGGTTTTTAGCTGGCCACATGGCCGCTGGGAATAAAGATTGAATTTTCATCTTTAAGTTACAATTAGTGCATACCCCTTTGCCCATATAGTTCCTTTCTTCCTCTTTTCTGCTCTCAGGAAAGTAGCTAGAGTTCAGAGGAGGAGAAATTCTCAAGGAATGGCAGACCAACACTCCCCAAGTAGCCAGGACCATCTAACACTGTGAACCAACCCGAGCTCTAAATCTCTATCTAGATTTCTTTCATGGAAGAGAAAACGTTTATCTTGTTCAAGCCAAGGGGTGTGTGGTGTGTGTGTGTATGTGTGTGTGTGTGTGTGTACACATATGCACACTTTCCTTCCTAAAGAGGAACACTGTCTCCAACCTCATGTCTCCATAGCCACACTCCTTCTCTACATTGCTTTTACACTGACTTCCTAAATCCCAAATATGAAGAATCGATTTGCGATTCCTTTTTAGAATCAATAAAAGGCACTCTGTCAGCAACGCTGTATGACATATTCCTAATCTGGTCCCTGTGTGCCCCAGGTCTCTTGCATTTCTGTAGCTGATCTCAACACGCCATGGTTCGCACAGCTTTATGTAGGCTCCGCCACTGTTGACCGCCACTGTCAAAACAGCCTTCTTCCAGCACTCATTCTAATGGGTCCTCAAAAACTCTGCCCAGGTAGTCCTCTTCCAGGTCTTCCCTCCCAGCTAACTGGGGTGACTTCGAGAGCTCCCCAAAGTCCCCCAGTTCTTACTTCTGCTGTAGCAAGTTATCATATTCTTTAGAACCAACTGCTTCCCCAGCCAGCCTTTGCAGTCAGGCGGTGCGCTTCCTCTCTATTTCCAACAAGGCAACTCCCAGCAGGTGTTGGTGGCACATTGAGAAAGTACACACCCCTGGGAGTGCTTTACTTATACAGAGGAAGCTTCTGGCATCCGATACCAGACAACAGATGAAAATCCAGGCCTCTTGCTTCTTGTCCGAGGCCTATTCCCAGTACCTCAGCATTTCCCCAACTGAGTTCCTACAGCATCTGTTTAGGGAATGTTAATAACATTTGTAAACCAGGCACGGTGGCACATGCCTGTAATCCCAGCAGCTCGGGAGGCTGAGGCAGGAGGATTGCAAGTTTGAGGCCAGTCTCAGCAACTAGTGAGACCCTAAGAAATTCAGTAAGACCTTGTCTCAAATTAAACAATAAAAAAAAATTCTGGGGATATGGCTCAGTGGTTAAGCACCCCCGGTACCAAAAAAATAAATAGTGTTCATAAAGTGTGGGCCTCTCTTGATTTTTCACTCCTCCAACATCTAAGTCTCCCATCCTCCCCTCGGGCTCCTTTCTCCTGGACGCTATTCCACGTGGATGGCCCTGTCCCTTCTCAAGGCTGGTTTCTACCATTCGGCCTTCAAACCCCAGGCCAGAGGAAACCTAAGAGGACTCCCCAACACGCTGTTTTTGTGGCTTTCCACGGTGCTGCGGATGGAACCCAGGGCCTCACCCGTGCAAGACAAGTGCTCTACCGCAAAGCTATGCCCCAGCCTCCTCAATACATTTAATGATCCACTAAAATGTGGCTGAAGATTACCCAGAACCTCGCCAGTCTCGGCGCTTGCCTTAGGTCTCTTCTCTAAAACAAGAGGTTTGCCTCTCACAGTTTTTAGCACTTGTCCCTTTTCTTTGTGACTTCCAAAAGAACACCTGGAGTGAACCTAGAATGGACCTGCTTTTGAGGCCATAGTCCCTCAGAGGTGAAGTTGCTGTAAAAGGAGCCAGTGATCTCTCCTTGGGCTCGGGCTTCTTGCTGCAGTGTTTGTTCTACCATCTCCAACGGGCGATCACCCTCCTCGATAGAGAAAACAGGAGTTTCGTGTCTCGGTTTTATCTCAGAAATCTCTGACCGTTCATTACCTCCCACATACGGCAGAAAGGAGCCCAGCCTTTCCCCATTCTGTTCTCTTCCAGCCACCATGCAGCTACCGTACCCCTACCCTTTAGAGCAGGACCAGAGCGGGACCCCAAACTCCCGGGACCTGCATCATCTGAGGGGCTCGCTCCTGTACTAGAATTCTGGGTCACGCAGCAGGATCAGAATTACCAGGGAGACTTTCAAGAACCTGAATATTTAACAAGCATCCAAGGTTTCAGTCCCTGCCCTGTTTGCAAGGCAGGGCCAGGCAGGACGGGAGCAGCCACAGTCCCCAGAAACTGCTACCTGTGGCCCAAAGCCATCATCTTTGCTGACTGTAGCGTATAGTACAAAGAGTCTCATTTTTCGGTGTGCCGGGGACAGAAGGGTTCACAGAGCTCCGGAGTTTCCTAGAGAACTGCTAACTTACTTGTTAGGTTCAAAACGATCATTTCATTTTCAAAAATTCCTTGGGCCAATCTGATGTGCACTTCTGGTGAAGATCCACAATTTTAAGAGAGCAATTCTCAACTCTCTTTTTTCAGGGGGGAAAAAATGCCGTTTTATAGCAAAAAATTTTGAAATGTCCCTTTTATTATCCTGAAGTAAAATTAATAAAATATGAAACTGTTCTAACTATAAAATTGAAAACAAACAACATAAATATAATAGAAAGGCAAAATAAAATAATTTTTTTTTAGTTGTAGATGGACACAATATCTTTATTTTATTTATTTTTATGTTGGGACAGGGATCAAACCCAGTGGCTCACGCATGCTAGGAAAGCGCTCTACCACTGAGCCACAACCCCGGCCCTAAAATGGTTTTCATAACATAAGTAATCAGGTTAGTATTACTGTATCTATAGGTAGAATCATCCCAAATGGAAGCAGATACAAGCTGTGTAACTGGTGACTCCAAGCAGGAGGACGGACTTTTAGATAGGATATTCGGAAATAATAAACAATTTTTAGGAAATTTCAAAAAAAACTAAAACCAAAGGATAATCTTCTCTTGATTTGCATGGTAGTTCAAGAAAACTCCCTGATATTTAAAATCATGCAAAAAAAATCTGTTTATATAGATATCTAAGTATTTTTCCCAAACCACGTAAATGTTCAACGACACAAAAACAATGCAGCCTGTGGAACAATTTTTCCTCGCACAATCCTGTCCCACAAGGTGTCAAGCTTGTCCGGCCCCTACAAATTTACGACTGACCGACAAGGACAGATCCAGTTATGTGGGCCCAGAAACCTATACAATCTGGGGGAAGAGAAAGCATTTTAAAAGAAAATACTGATGGGCCCCCCAAGAGCCTTTGGAGTTCCATGGCTTGGCCTCATGGTTAACCAACCTCCAGTTGTAAATTGAGGTTGCAAAGTGCAACGGGAATTATGATAAGAAAACAAGAGCGCGAGTATAAAGTCATACGCTGGGACCTCAAGCCAAAGGCCTGCGGGCTTAGGAGGAAAACGTGACCAGGCACAGAGGCAGGGCACACAACCACCCAGAGACAGTGACAGGGCACCTGCGCTCTAGAAGCACCACTGTTCTCCCTGCAATGATAACACACACTCAGTGTCCCGTTGTGTCTCACTCTTTAATGGGAGTTTGACATCTGGATTTCACATGAATCTCCCCAATTCTTAAAATCTCCATTTTTTAATAAAACATTAGCCAGACCCAACAAAGTAGGAGGGAAAGATGCCAGTACATTGCCTCTGCCGTCCAAAATCAAAGGGAAAAGTTAATCTTAACCTACAAAGACACAGACAAAACTGAAAAGCAGGATTGGGCCTTTTTGTGAGAGTGAGACCAGGTCAACTTCGGAACAGCAACCTGAGATTGCACTGTTTATCCAGGAACAATGCAGAGGACGCTGCTGAATGCACACTCTGTACAACTTTCGTACACCTGGCAACGAAAATTTTGTTCAGGGGCATGGAGACAGCCTGACAGTACCTAAAGAACTCTGTCAGTAGAAGACTAAGCTCTTCAACAGAAAACCTGCAAACAGGAAAAATCTTAAAATGAATCCAAATGGCTAACGAATGCATGAAAAAAATGCTGGGCTGCATTGCACCTGGCACAGCAAGTCTCTAGAGACAAAATTTCTCCGTTCTCATCGATGCGTAATATTCCATTGCTGTTCAAAGCTGAACCACTCTCAAAACAAGGTTCAGATCCTGCTCTTCAATGTTTGTTTCCTTGCTTGCTTGTTTTCTCTTTTGAGACAGGATCTCGCTAGGTTGCCCAGGCTGACGTCAAACTCCTGGGCTCAAGTGATCCTCCTGCCTTAGCCTCCTGAATAGCTGAACGGCAGGCACATGCCAATGTTCCCAGCATCTTAGCTTTTCAGCATTTGTTTGAAAAAACAAAAACAGGCTGGAGATATAGCAAAATGGTAAAGAAGGTCCTGGGTCTGATCACCAGCAACACAAAAGTAAAATAAAATAAATACATGCAGGGTTGGGATGTAGCTCAGTGGCAAAGAGTCTGCCTAGCATTTGCAAAGCCCTGAGTTCAACCCCTAGTTCCCAGGAAAAAAAAAAAAAAAAGGTCAAAAAATTTTAAAATAAACAAATAAATACAACAATGAATACCAGACTAGGGGAAAAAAAATGAATCTCATGAGCAAAATAAAAATAGTGTCCTAGGTAGACAGTAGATACAAGCTTTCAACAGGTCCTTCACACCAATTCCTGCAACGCTCCCTTGTTAGGTCTAGGTATGAAACACTGAGCAGCTTTGAGGAGGCCACTGGGGCTCCTGGCACGACTCATCCTGCAGACACGGGGCCCACGTGAAATAAGCTGAAGCACTAACTTATACCAAAAACCTCAGCCAGACAAAATGTTGACGATCCCTTCCTGGCCCACTTTCCCAAGCCAAGACCACTAAACACCACTTCCCATCAAGCTGGGCCTGTGGTCCACTGGAGAAGCACTGGCCAATAAGGGCCATGCATAGTGGGCAAGACTGACAGCTCACTGCCTAGCACACTATAAAGCCATTTGTCTGCTTTCCATAACAGGTGGGAAGGAGGCCGGGGAGTGGAAAGAGGGGAGCAAAATAAATGAGGTGTGCCAAAGTTGACAGATCTGCGGCAGGACTAGCATAAAACATGAGCCACTCGTAACTGTGGGGACAAAACAATAAGTCGACAAGGACCGTAGAATTACTGGACTCGCCTTCTGTCCCTTTGTGTGTTTGTGGTTCCCATGCCAACGCAGGTTTTTCCTGAAGCGATAACCCTAAGAGGTTTCCTGGATCCTGAAGCAAATGTGAAGTTAGACTCGGGCCAGGAGAAGGGTTAAGCATGCAGGCAGCCCTTTTGGCACCCCGGTCTCCAGGAGTTCTATGCGGTGGAATGGTGTCCGCCCAAGCCAACAGGTCTCCATGTTTCCTTGGCACAGTCTGTCATCAGGAATTACCCAGCTTTTTCCTCACACCACAAGCAAAAAATAATTCCAAATGGATCATTAATATAAGACGTGGAACTTACAAAACTTGGAAGAAATAAGGGGGTGATTCCTCTTGACCTCGAGTTATGCAATGTTTTCTTTGATATGGCAACAAAGTAAAGATATAAGCTGACGTCATGAACATTTTTTATGCTTACAAATTACACTAGCAAGAATGTAAAAAGACAACCCATGTAACAGGAGAAAATAATCTGCAAATCATGCATGTCCCAAGGGACCTGTACACACATTACAGAAAGACCTCTTACCACTCAACCATCAAAAGACAAATGGATTAAAAAACTAGCAAAGGATCTGAATGGCCATTTCTCCAAAGGTAGTACACAGTAAGACCACGATCATATAAAAGATGCTCAACATCATCTGTCATGAAGGAAACACAAAACAAAGTCACCATGAGACGCCACTGTCTATCCACTAGGATGATCATAATCAAAATGAAGACCATAACAAAACAAGAATTGGTGAGAATGTGGAGAAGCTGGAACCCTCATACACTGCTGGCAGGAATGTAAAGGCATGCAGCTGCAGAAAACAGTTCAGAAATTCCTCAAAAGGTTTACCAGAGAATTAGCGCGTGACTCAACAATTCCAGTCTAGTATACACCCAAGAGAATGAAAACACCCGTCCCCAGGAAGACTGGGACACAAGTGTTCACTACGGCATTATTCACAAAAGTCCAATTTGGGCAATTCAAACATCCATCCAATGATGAAGGGATAATAAAATGTGGCCTATCCATATAATTATTATTCCACATAATATATACAATTATTGTTCCATATAATATTAATCTACAATATTATCACACCAAAAAAAAAAAAAAGTAGTGCTACATACCATAGAGGAAAACGTTATCCTAGTTAAACAAAACACCATTTCATTTTGACGAAGTGTAGACTAAGTAAATTAAGAGACTAAACGGAACTCAGTGGTTGTGTGGAATGACGGGGTAAGGGAAATGTCCTACAAGGTGAGTATGGTGAACGTACTAAAACCCATGAATTTTGTACTTTAAATGGCTAATTTGTATGTTCGGTAAATTATATCAATAAAATAAACTAATAATTTTTGTTTAAAAAATAATTCCAGATCACTATTGTAGACAGGGACACAAGATTCCCTCCCCTTCTTCTCTAAGCCCTATTAAAAACACAACGCGTATCAAAGAACACCAATTCCTAACTATGCTGAGAAAAAGAGGAGTGCAACCACAGGCAAGATAAAGGAGAAACTGCAACCCAGAACAAACCCAGAAGCCAAAGAGTCGACAAGTACCTCTGCCTGGAACAGGAGCAGAGCAAGTATCCCACCAACTAACCCAAACACAACCTAGAGATGAGCTGCCAGGGACAGCCCCTCCCTCCTGCCCTCCTACCCAGAGGCTGGAGTGCATGAGGCCCTGAGCATGGGTAAGGTATGCACCTGTCCCCTGCCCATGCCAGCCACATGCCCCCACCTCACAGATTCAGCCCAGCAGTCCTCTATTGAAAGGCAAGAACCCTGGAGGAGACACACACGCTCCACACAGACTGAAAAGCCCAGCCATCTGCCTTTGGGAACTCAGATCTTCATTAATGTACATGAATGGAAAAATAAGCTCCAATAGGCATTTGAGGGAAAAACAATGGCTTCTAAGAGAAATTCAAAGATTTAATAAAATAGAACTGACCCTGGAGGAGGCATAAATTCAGGAAGTAGAACACAATCTTAGAAAAAAAAAAAGCTAATTAATTCTGTGGAAGAATTAAGCAGTAATTAGATAATGTATGTGTAAAATAGACTACTGAAAAGAATATGGGAATGAGCACATGAAATTATAAATACAAAACAGAAATTTTATTAGAAAGAATGGCTGATGCTATTTTAAAATAGGAGACAAAAGCCAGGCGTGGTGGTGCATGCCTGTCATCCCAGGGGCTGGGGAGGCTGAAGCAGGAGGATCTCAATTTTGATGACAGCCTTGGCAACTCAGCAAGACCCTAAGCAACTCAGCAAGACCCTGTCTCAAAATAAAATACATTAAGGGCTAGGGACATGGCTTGGTGGTTCAGCACTCCTGGATTCAATCCTCAGTATTTAATAAAAAGAGAGAGAGAGAGAGAGAGAGAGAAATTAAGGGACACAGAGACATAAAAGAAGAATCCAATCCAAGAGAACCAATACTCACCTACAGGGATTTCAGAAGGAAAGACCGCAAGATGAATTGAGGAGAAGCTAAGGGAAGATACTATTATGTGGGCTCCACAGTGCCAGGCAAGAACGAGACTCACACCTCCTGAAATGCAAAAGCACAGGGAAAGCCCCACAGCATTCAGAAAGTGAGAGCAGATCACCCACTAAGGAACCAACATCAAGAATCGCATCAGCACCAACACATGCAAATAAGAGAGCCAGACCTTCGAAGTTCTGAAGGAAGTGATCTGAGCCTGGCTTTAGCTCCAGGAAAATAAGCAAAGAAGCATAAAAACAAAATATTCAGACACACAAAGCTTTAGGAATTTTACCAACCTTGTAACCTTCAGAGAAAATTACTAAAGGAGATATTCTAGCAAAAAAAAAAAAGGAATTCAAGAATGAGGAGTAGAATTCAAGAAGCAGTACATTGAATCAAGAATGCAATACAGAATTTCAAGTCTAAGGAGAAGAGCTGTACAAAAGCCTAGAGAACTTTTGGTTCAAATTAAGACGAAATGTTAGACGGTTCTGATGAGAAGCGCATCTTTAAGAAGAAAATGAAGCCAGGCCTGGTGGTGCACAGGAGTAATCCCAGTAGCTCAAGAGGTTGAAGTTCAAGGGCAGCGGCAGCAACTTAGGGAGGCCGTAAGAAACTTATTGAGACCCTGTTTCTAAATAAAATATAAAAAGGGATAGGGATGTGCCTCAGTGGTGAATCACTCCTGGGTTCAATCCCTGGTACCAAAAGAAAAAGGAGGAGGAAGAGGAGGAGGAGAAGAAAATTAATCCCTGCAATAAATAACATCATAAAGGCATAACAGCAATGAATCAATAAGTCCTAACAAGACACCGCCCCTCCCCTTGCCCCTGCTTCTCTGCTCTGAGGAGCTGTGTCACCTTTGGGCAGTGGAGGTTGCGGACACGGGATCCACGTCTCTTTCACTTCACCTGCACACACTACTTCAACTCCGATCATAAATGCCACAAGCCTCGCAAAGCAAAGGCAAGGCGGCCAGAGGCTGTGCCTGGGAAAGAAAGCTGGAGGCCAGGGCAGAGCCCCTGTGGCCTCATTCCCCGTGAGAGTCACGAGATGACTGCTTAGAAGCAGCCTAAAACTAGTTTCAAATATTAATATTTGAAATCATAAATGTAATCAAGTTAAAAAAACCAACAAAAATACAACTGTTGGGACAGGAGAGTAGACAGAGCACATGAGCTAGATCCCTCCTTTTTTTTTTTTATTAGAGAATTGGTGTTTATTATTAATGAGACAATTACCAGAAAAACCTTAAAAAACAAACCAAAAAAAAAAAAAAAAAGGAGTGAAAAAAAAAAGCAAAAGTCGAAACTCACTGCCACTAGGAGGCAGACCTGGGGGTGCAAAGTGGCCCAGAGCAGCCAGCGGAGGAGTGCAGAGTCAGAGCCCGGAGCAGAGAAAAAGGCTGAGAGAGTCCAGGGGGTAAGTGACCCCAGGAGAAAAGCCAGGTTGTAAGAAGAGGACTGTGGTCTTTCTCTTTGCCGTGTACTTGGGCAAAGATTGTATTTATTTGGATTATACTCATGTATTATTCTGGTAATTAAAACTTAAAGTTCATATTATTTTTATTTTTAAGTAAGGTATTATTTGAAAATAAAAAATAAAGACCTACAAGTGGGGGAGTCAAGGCTACTCAACCCCCTTCCCCTTTTCAATCTGGTAATGGGTTTTGTTGAAGGTGATTAATCAGATTAATCACTCGGTGCTGAAGAAGTCAATATTCCAGTTTGGGTAAAAACCCTTCCCCTGGAGAACAAGCATCCATGCGCTGGAGAGAAGAATGCAAACTGGAACCACCTTTTGGTTCAGCAATTGGATAGAAGGAAATTTCCATTTTGTTAAAATATAAAAATAAAAACTATCCCTAAGATCCAGAAAAATGCCTGGCAAGAGTAAGCACCTGACTATTTAGTGAACAGTAAAGCAATCTGTGTGTGCACTTTTAGTTGTGGAATATGCAAATAGCAAAGAGCTCAGAAGTCAAGGACCAACAGGAGAACGCGCTGCTTGGACTTATGGGTGCTCTTCTTGCCCCTTGTTTTCACTCCTCTACAGAGAATACTGGATGAGGGGTGGGGGACTTATCAATAAGAGTTCATCAGTCCCTGCTTTAAATACCAGCTGTAAGTCCAATAGCATGTACTTAACCCATCCAATGACTTTTTTTTTTTCATTATCAGTATTTTTTATTATCCATCCGTTTTACTGGCTCGTAAATATGCATGTCCCTCTTCACACTCTCCTGTTTTATTGCAATGGTTTCTTCTCCAGCTTTTTATCTTTTAAGCAAAACTATTTGATTGTTTCAAATTGATCTGTTATCTCTAGTCCTTGGGGCCTTGATTTCCCCTGTGTGGTGTATGTTGACCCCCCCCCCGACCCCCACCTCCCACCCACACCCTCCCCCCACTTTCCCAGGGAAGCTCTTCTTTTGTGCATCTGATAATATCGTGAGCTCATCATTTTAGGGAGTGTTGACTTATTTATTAACATGGACTCTTAACACGTCCCAAACTGTGTGGGTGTCCCCAGGTGGTTCTGTGCTTACGTTAACAGTAACTTCTAGGCTTTGCTGACCCAAGATCAGTTTTATGTCCTTTTTGGACATAGCACGAAGAGCACACCTGGAGCCCAACCCCATGGTGCTGCAGGTTTGGTTTGGGGTTTCAATCCATAGTTCTAAAAAGCCAGTAGATCAAGCCCCAGAGTCCTGCCCTGCCAGCCTCCAAGCAGACACCCAGCTCTTCTAGCCCCCCTCTCATGGATGCCCCCAGTTTTGCTCACACTTAATTCCCACTTCTGTTCTGGGAGGCAGGAGGCCATCGGGACTATTCCAGTTTGGGTAAAAACTCTTCCCCTGGCCCAGCAAGGGGTCTGCTCCCACTTCACTCCAAACTCCTCTCTGCCTAGCAAGGGGCTTCCTTTCCTTTCCTGCAAGCTCACCTACCTACTGAGGGTTTGCTGTTTTCCCCTGTTCATCAGCTCAATCTGCCGCATGGCAGGACATCTCTGAAGACATCCAGAACTCACACTGAACAGGGGTTGCGATAGGAATCACCTTACCAAAACCTTTCAACACTCAGACCATGGACTGAAATCTCTAACCCTGAAAAAATTAGAAATCTGGGCAATTATCAGAAACAAAACAGAAAGGACAAAGAGGTAGACCAAAAATTTCAAAAAACAACATGTAACAAGACTCAGAAAATACTGGAAACAGAGCTTGATCATTCTATCAATGTGACGGAAAACTACTTTTCTAAAATTCCATTACTTGTGAATATATTGGCTGAATATCACATTTTAAATTATATAAATGACTTCAAAGAACTTACAAAACATTGGCCGTGAACTGACACAGTCTTAAGAATGCAAAACTGAACCTTTCCATCCCCCTTTTTTATTCATTCTCTGGTTTTCCACTTTGGATTTAAATTTCCATTCGTGCCTTTGGTATGACATTAACATCATAATCTTTATTCAAGAAGATTAACAATGATAAAATGACAACAAATGTTAAAATGATGACAAATGATAAAATGATTAACAATGAGGAGCTCAACACAAGATTCCCAGCCAAAGACTCGGGTGCAGGTTCTTTCTCTCCTGTCAGAGACTTTGTTTTTGTTGTTCCCAAGGTCAGAGCTCAAAGGTCTTCTCCTTTAAAAGAGAAGCCCAGTGCACACTGTGTATTAAACCAAGGACTCAGGGCTAAAGAAGAGAGTGTGAGTTTTGAAATGCACCATGCAAAATCTGCCACTTGTGCAAGTCATGTTCTCATTTCAGTCACCTACTTTCTTAAAAAGCATGAACAAAAGATCCCTAATCTGCTTGATTTTCCAAACAGTGGAACCTAAGAGCAGGTTATGAACATCCGTGTGCAAGCCTGCACAAGCATGATTCATTTCTCTTGAGCAAACATCAAGGAACAGACAGCCAGGTAGTGCAAAGGACAACCAAAAGACACCTGTTGAACTTCTTAGGTGTTCTTCAAAATACTGAGCCACATTCATCTCACCACTAGAGGACCAAGGGTTCAGATGGCTACATGTTCTTACCAACAACACTACCAGGGTCTTTTTAATTCTAGCCATTCTAGGGATGTGCTGTGATGTGTCACTGTGATCTTAATTCCATCCCCCTAAGGATGAAATATGCTGAACATCCATTCACATGTTTTCCTGTCATTTAGATATCTTCGCTGGAGAAGCATCTGCTCCAATCTTTTGCCTCCTTCCTGTTTTCATTGGGTTCTCCGCCTTCTTATAGTTGGGATGAAACAGTTCTCTGTATATTCTAGATGCAAGCCACTTGTCAGACTTCCAACACAAAATGTCAACAAACAGTTCAGAAACCCTGATCTGATCAACTCTGCCGAAAATAACATTATGCTTCCAGGAGTCTAGTACATAACAATTCACTCTATATTTTAAGGCCAGTTCTTAACACTGACATGAAGTATTTTTCAAATCACATTCTCCAGAATCCATTTATATCTAAGCCCAATGAGCACCTTGGCTACTCATTCATACTCATGGCCATAAATCATCAGAGGCAAGATCTGTTAATACAGCACCATTCAGAGTAAATTCCCTCCAAAACAAACTAGCATTTTTTAAAAGCTTAGCACTTGTGCTATCTTGAAAACTAGCCAGAGGCATCCAATCTGTACAGAACCTTAAAATTATGACACTTTTCCTATGACTTCCCCGCTGGTCCCCATCCAGGGTTCTATCTTGCAATGATGGATCCTATCAGTCCAGGTGACAGCGGGAGATGGATGACAATATGAAAAAAGTTCTTCCTTCTTCTTTGAGTATCTAAGTATCCAACCCACAGAAGAGCCCTTACAGGCCTCCCTCAGAACCCATTTATTCTCATTTTACATTCCCACAACACAAACGTCTACAGCAAGTTTCTTGGGGTGGTGGGGAGGGTATGATTCCTAAACCCTGCCAATCTGAGTCTGTCTTTCCACAGGAGTCTGCAGGATAAAACACCAAACACCATTTCAGAACCAAGAAACTGAGATGATGGGCCCACATCTGCCAAAAGAGTTTAGGGGAGAGGGGGCAAGTTATTCCATTCTCTTGAGTCCTCAGTTTCCTCATCCATACACTGCAGAGATGATTTCTAGTATTTCTTCCAACACAAATATTCTCCTAGCCTGATTACAAAAACTGGCTTCCTGACACCTAAAACTGATTGAGTCCCATGTCCCTATAAAGAGGTCACTGCCATGACCCCTATTTTACAGGGAGGCAATTAAGTAACTTGTCCTCAGGTACCTAACGAAGGCCAGTACCCATGCTCTGCCACTGCCACAGACACTTGGCCTTCAATAAACTGAGAGGAACAGCACATACTTTGCAGCAACTCAGTTAGTAGTGAGGGGTCCTTTTCTGATGGTCTATGAGCTCCCAAAACATTACACAAACTCTAAAAGGCAAATTTGGGGCCCTTTATGAAGTTTTAAAATCTCCAAACAACTCTGTAACCCCTGAGGGCACCATCTTAACTCACTCCATGCAATACCCTCAATTCTACGGCCTGCCTCATGGATAAGAGCACTGCTTTGGAATCTGGGTCTCCCAGAGGCTATCGGAGACTGGACTTTCAACCTTTTAAAGCATCTAAACTATGCACCTTGAGGCAGGTTATTTAATAATCTCTGGAGTTCATTTTCTCCTCCTACTTATCTCAAAAAGTTTAGAAATCAATACGGTAGGCATGTAGGAGATTGTGTCTACTGCTAGCAGTTAATGACATGAGGGTGACTCCGTGTCTCAGCACCTCTGAGGCCCTTTCACTCTCTCACACACTTCCAGGGGGCACCTGTCCTCCCTACAAGATGATGAGACTTTTACTCTTCTTCAAAGGCTTCCTCAACATTTCTTCTGGATTTTGACAGAGAGAGACCACCAACTTTGGCCATGCTAGCCTAAGAAGTCTATACAGAATGTACCTCCTGCTAAAGTGTAGTCCACGTGACTGATGGAGGAAAGCAACACCAATCACCCCAGCACAGCGACCCAGAGAGGAACAATATGATGAGCAGGGCTTAGGGGCAGGGGGCAGATACTGTCACCCAACCCATAATGAATGTCAGTCTGGTTAGCCCTGGATCAGTCACCTGCCTCTAGCGACTTCCTGCCTTCCCACTGGAGTAACATTTACCAGTTACTTCTCTTGCACTTGCAAAGCTCCCAAGACTGGGACAGCTCCCAGAACGTGACAAGAACTGA
Organism: Callospermophilus lateralis; assembly: GCF_048772815.1. Classification (NCBI taxonomy): domain Eukaryota; kingdom Metazoa; phylum Chordata; class Mammalia; order Rodentia; family Sciuridae; genus Callospermophilus; species Callospermophilus lateralis. Next base: position 16,600,592 of record NC_135308.1, on the reverse strand, counting down.
AACTGGAGAAGCATGGCCACCCGCTTCCTTCACTGTACTGATGAACGGAATGCAGAGCTTTGTTGCCAGCCAAGTGACTCTTCCCAGTGATCATGGGGTTCTCCCAGACCTCAGCCAATACGCCCTGCCCTTGGTCACTGAAGCCGCGACTAAGCAACAGCTTGCAAAGCATCCTGAACTGTTTTCCCTAGAACCTGCCACCCACATCTCATGTTCAATCCCTGCTCAGAGGCAAAGTCTAAGCCCTGTCTCTACATCAGCAGCAGTTTCGTTGGTGTCCCTGGGGATCATTAATCAACTAACCACTCCTAACCTGACCACACCATTACTAGGCTATCAGGCTGCCTGCTGGGCAGCATTCAACAGTGACCATCAGGATTTCCATTTCTTCAAAAGATAAGGGACAGTTTAAGGCACTGTCAAGAAAGAGCATTAAAGTTGCAGGAACAACTAACATCCAAAACCATCAATAGCCTGGTGACAGCTTCCAGAGCTCATTTAATCTATTTCCCCTGCCTCAAAAAAAAAATCTATGTTGGAAGAAGTATGTATAGCACTCAAATTCCAACAGGAACACTTTCCTGTTTCCTCTACTACATACCTCTGTGGTCTTCTGAGTCTGGAAAGGGTTCAGATGATAGACAAATGTCCCATACAAAGGAACTTCAGGAACATATTTGAAAGGATTAAAACGTGCATCCTTTCTTTGTGAGATATGAAGAGTTTTGTTCCAGAAGTCCATAGAAACTTGCATCTAGCTCCCATCCTATGGTAAACAATAGCTTCTGCTGCCCCTGTTACAGTTTTCAGATCAAGCCCTCTTGATTTGTCTCCCTTAAACACTAGTTCAGACATTTCGCCACACCTACCTGGACAAAATGCACCCTGCTCTAGAAAGCCCTATGTGACATGACTCCTTCCTAATTGCAATATTTCTGAACTCATCTCTCACCAATAATGCCTACAACCCACCATGCGAGAAATCTTTCAGCTCCTCAACTAATTTATACTTCCTGCCACTACACCCTTGCTCCTGCCATTCCCTCAACGTAAAATGCCATCCACAGCTCTATTAATCTAAGATCTAGGCATCCTTTAAGACAAGGTCACCCCACCTTCTCCATGAAGCCACCATCAGCCCAGCTAAAAGTGAGCATTCTTTCCCTCTGGTCATTTGTCAACACACTGCTTCTTCCCAATCACAAAATAGGCAAATACCAGGCAAGAACCACACCCTGTACTTCTTTGTCCCCTCCTAGTGCCCCACACACGTGACTAGCATGTAACACATGCTCATTAAATGTACCTGCTCTGTGAATGCATGAACACGTTAACACTTACAGAACAACATCACACCAGAAACAACTACCATCACCCATGTTCACCAAAGCAAATAGGAAACAAATTTTAAAATGGCATTTTGATTTGCCTCAGTATTACATTCTGAGTTGGTAATGCAGGAAAGACTACTCAAAACCTATGAGTAAGAAAGAATCAATCTCCCCAGTAATAAGACAGAGTACTATAGAGACATGATGTTGTCTCTACATAGCTAGATAAAAACTGTGTTTTATCACAGGCAAAAAAAACAACAACCTTAACCAGGACAAAATGACAACATGGCACTCTAAGTTAAGACTATGCCAAAGAGTTTTAAACCTTCTTGGCGTGACTATACTCAGTATGCTCAGTCTAAGAAATAGTGGCTAGGTGTTTCAATGCACCAAACTGCAAGCCCAGAATAGTCAGGTATTTAGACCACATGATAAAGAACACAAATGGCTATGCCACATGACAAGCATTGTAGACGTATTATGGAAAACATTCCCCTCTCAATTGGGACACTATGATACAAGCTGAATGAGTTTTAAAAATAATTTTAGTTGTTTTATATTATATATAAGGGATCCCAGCTATTGAAGTGTGATAAATATTAATTTTAAGCTAAAAGAAATTACTAAATGGTGATGTTATGTTGCCTTCTTAGCATCCCCAAATATTATGAGGTTACTATATGATCCCAAGTAATATCTAAGATGGAATGTACAGCTACTATTTGGCTTTTTCAACTGAAATAGCAAGCACTGAAGGTCAGATTCCTTGTCTACCAAAACAGAAATCCAGGTCAGATAATGACAAGGCTAAGGAAAATCAGGGTTGTGTTTCTAAACATCAGCCTCAAAGTCAGGGACACCAACACCAACACTATCGTCGTCATCATCATCACAAATAACAAAGGAAAGAAAGACTTTTATAGTACTTGTTATCTACCAAGCATGGCTCTGAGATCTTCACATATCAACTTAACAAATCTCCAGAAGAACTCTGAGACATGTGTCACCAAAATCCATGTTGCGGATGAGAAAACTGAAGTTGGATAATTTACATAAGGTCACACGGCATGCAAGTTACAAGCCCAGACTCAAGCTCAGGAAGTCAAGCTCAGAGCCCAGGCTCTTACCCATGTGCATCAGCTCTTACCCATGTGCATCAGCACTTTCCCATCTACATCCCAAGGTACGCTCACATCCCTGTTCCCATAGGCCTTCCAAAGACACACCCAAATGCTCTGAAAATCTGATAAAGGTATTTGTAGGTCTGATGTTCCTCCTTTTAGGAAAACACCTTCAAAAATGCATTACCTGACTGACTAAAAGTGTGAACTGTGGGGTCAGGCAGGCCTGAGGAAAGGCCTGGCTCCACTGCATGAGTGATTCTAATGGTAAGGTATTATTTCAGCCTCCTCATCTGGAAAATGCAGATAGTACCAATGTATAAGATGATTGTGAGGATCAAATGAGACACTACATGCAAAGTCCTCAGCAAAGTCTGTGGCACATACCAAATAATCTAGTAAAACAGTTAGTACAGTTACTATCACTAGTAATAGTTCCACTTGTTCTAAATTTACTTGTTTCTAACTGAAGGATAGTGCTTTAAATTCTAAAATACCAGAATGTGATTACCAGACTACACCAGTATTATTTTAACCAAGAGCTAGGATAGCCACAAAGTTAAGACTTGCACTATCTGAAAATAATTGTAGAAATGTTTCTTAATAATACTCAAAGGTAGCTGAAAATTAGTATCAAAAAATATAGTGACGGGGCTGGGGTTGTGGCTCAGCGGTAGAGTGCTGGCCTCACATGTGCAAGACCCTGGGTTCGATCCTCAGTACTACATAAAAACAAATAAGTGAAATTAAGGTATTGTGTCCAATTACAACTAAAAAATAAATATTAAAAATATATAGTGATAGATAAACAATGATAACTATGGAAAAGGACAACCTTATGAGAATTAGTTAATTCCTGAAATTTTAAATATCAGAAGCTGAGCAGTCCTCAAGCAAAGAAAATGACTTGAAATTACCGAGAACAAGCTACAGGAATTATATCCAATATCTCTGAACTGTACACGTTGGGAATATTGCTTTGATGAATAATTAGAGCAAACAGGTTTCACTGAGACAAGAAAGTAACACAAGTGGAGAAAACGCACTCAGAAATCGGAAGCACTGTGTTCTTTTAACTGGGGGAGTAGGTTGGGAAATACTTACTAGTATCTGGAGTCTTCTCTTCAGATCTGCCAAATAAAAATTCGTATTTGGCCTTGGCAACACTCTGGGAATGTGCTGATGCACTGTTAACCCAAACGAACGTCTCTGCCTGCAAATTGAGAACAAAAAAAGATGACATTAAAAATGCATCACAAAAGTACATCGTAAAACAAACTCACAGGAGCACGATCAAGCACACACACGGCCCACATTTGATAAAATCTATATCACACTCAAAAGACAAAAAAAAAAAAAATACAACAGGGAAAATCAGCATACAAAACTAGACCTCTGTGATTACATACCTATGAACATAGGGGAATAAGGAAAATGCAAAGAGTTTGTCTTGGTTGTGAGGCAGATTTACAGTAGATGTTTTAAAAATCAAGTTTGTTGTTGAACGATTAGAAAACTATATTTTATTTTTAAATGTATCATTTCCCACGTGATACAATTACCCAGTTCATAACAAAAATATTTCTGAGTGGGTTCTATTAAAGACACAAACAAAAAAAAAATAGTCTCTCCCCAGAAGAGATCACTGTTTTTAATAATCAGAAAGGCCACTCAGCCAAACCGTGCCCAAACTGAACTGCCAAGCATCCCATTACACTGTCCTGAATTTGAGCATCTGCCAAGTGTCCTTCATAATTCCTAAAAGCCCCTTATTTGAAAGAAAAACTACAGAGGTGACGGTGAAAGCAGTTCATATTAGGATTCTGAATTCCTAAGGCCTCCTTCCTGGCTGCTCTAGTCAAATGACAACTATCAAGAATGCCCCCTTCTCTCTGATCTAGGACCAGTTAAAGATAAGGAAGAAATTTAAAAGCACAAAGAAATCTGAACTACACCAATCGAAGACCCATTCTGCCTTTTTATTCTGAACTCAAACATACCCAGGATCCAGACCTCACCCACACTCTCTTCTCTACTTTCTGGTTATGAGACGTCTTTCCTCATCACTGACCAGCAAATTAATGGGGCTTTGCAGGGGGAGAGGCATGAAGGTTTCTATAAGCAACCAAGTAACTTCAAAGAAGAAAATCTTATATGACTTCTCTGGTTGGAGCTGAGATGGCTAGGAACAGGGAAAAGTTCCACTTCATCATCACATGGCAGGCAGGGTCATCATCAGAGAGCTAGCCTACACAATTTCAAGATAGCAATTTCTTAAAATAGCTCTACAATTGCGTAATGTCCACAATGTGCAAAACTCATCTTTCTGGAAAAGGTGCACATTCTTCTTAGCTTTAGATAGCTAACAAAAACAGGCTGATTATCTTTTTCCCCAACAGAGAGGAAAAGTGAATTTTTTGACACGTTTGGGAGCTTTGGACTGGTAAAAGAGGAACTTGGCCAAGGGGCTCCCACCCCAGGTAGGAGCTAAGACCTACAGAGTGGAGAACCAGAGGCTGGGGAGGACGACAATATCCCACCAAGCAAAGGAAGGGCCACAGGCACAGCCTGAAGGTGGGGAAGGACGAGACTGCTCAGAGGAGAAAAGGCCCAGGTAACCACAGAAGAGCCAGAGAGTGGGCAAGAGGGACAGGGAAAACAAGCACTTCTCAGAGAAGTAGGGACCAAACAACACACGATGTGTCAGGCAAGGAGCGGAAGGGGCATTTTAATCAAAACCTGATGGAAAGTCACTGAAGGGCCTTAATAGGATGATTCATTTGCATTTTTAAAGCGAAGACACTAGTAAGGAGTCTGAATGAGATACTATGGACTCTCCGAACAGGATGATGACACCAGAAACAGGCCAAAGAGGAGGAATTAAATATCTTACATACAAATCTATATAATTTTCTGATCAACTGGATTTGAAGGAATGAGGGAGTGGGAGAAATTGAAAATAAAAAAAAACATAATGGAGAATATTCACGCTCCATTTATACCCTGCAAGGCAGAGTTCCAATGCAACACACAGGGCTAGGGACACAGCTCAGCTGGTAGGACACTGGCCTAGCATGCAGGAGCCCTGGGCTCAATGGCCGGCACAAAACACAAAAATCTTCCCAATGTAAAACACAGGATCTCTCATCAAATGCTCCAAAAGTCCACGGATCCCCAACCCAAACCTATGAAGTCTAAATCCAGAACCCATGATGCTGAGGATGACTCCCAGGAATGTGGCTTGAGACACTGGGTGTATGTACTGACATAAGGGACATGGGCGTCCAGGTAACCTCCCAAGACCTCACTAAAACAACAGAAAGGAACATGTTAAAGAAGACATTCATTACTGCTAAGGCAGAGGAAAGAAATGCCCTCTCAAAAGCAAAAGTTTTAAGCAATTCCAGGAAGATCATCTATTGTCTTTTAGAGTCTCGATTTAAAGTGTGAGTACTGCTCTCTGAAGACAGCTTCTTCCTGAGTGAGTTCGTAACTTCAGGTCTTCGGAGGGCCCATCAATAGATCTTACACTTTCACATTTGGATGAGGGAGGGGGAAAAAATCACACCTTTATTCTCACTGCTAATGAAATTCAGCAGTTGCTTTTTCAAATATAAACATCAACAACAGGGCTGGGATTGTGGCTCAGCGGTAGAGCACTCGCCTAGCACTCATGAGGCCCTGGGTTCGATCCTCAGTACCACATAAAAATAAACAGTTAAAATAAAGGTATTGTGTCCAACTACAACTAAAAAATATATTTTTAAAAAAATCAATAACAAATCCCAGTATCAGTAGCTATAACTTCATCTCCAACAAAAATCCATCGTTTGCAACGTTATGTGACAGTTATGGCAGATCTCTTAAGACGCCTTTCATAATCATCCCTAGTTTAAAATGTGAGCAATAAACAGATTCACCACTAAATTTTGTTATCATTAAAGAAATACATGTCACAAATTTAATATTTTGGTAGCCAACATAGAGTCAGCCCTTCTGCAGGTTCTGCATTCAGAGTCAATAACCATGGATCGAAAATACATAGAAAAATGGTTGTATCTGCACTGAAACTGTGCAGAATTTTTCCTTGCCTTTATTCTCTAAATACAGACTATAATGACTATTTACATACTATTTATATTGTATTAAGCATTATAAGACTATGCCATTTGACAGAAGGGGCCTGAGCATCCATGGATTTTGGTATTCTTGAACCAATCCCCCATGGATACTAAAGTAAGACTATATTCTTGGTTTCTTTTACAACTCTATGAATATTAGTATATGAATTTAAAATGCATTACTTTGAAAAGAGATTCAGAGCTCTATCAAACTGTCAAAAGACATGGTACAATAAAGATCAGGAGAGACCTGCTCAAAAGCATGTTCCCAAACTGCAACTATGACCCATTCATGGCTTGTGTAATTAGTTTAGTGGATCACAACCAGATTTTAATACAAATAAGTTTATATATATATATATATATATATATATATATATATGCACACATTTAACAGAATAAAGAGTACACAGCAAAATAAACATTCTCTTATAAAATTTCTAAATTGTGTGTGTTTGGGGGTGGTGGTGGTGTACTGGGTCATAATTAAAAGTATACCTCTCCCAAGGGTTATGGTCCAAACTGAAACACCTTGCTCTAGAGTGATTCTCAAACTTTACATGAATGAGCATCCCCCACAGCACTTACTAAAGTCCATGCTCCTGAGATGTACCCCAGAGTTTCTGATTGAATAGATCCACAGTGGTCCTACTGAATTCTACTATATTCTTAGTGCAACTGTCTAACAATTTTACAGGTGACACTGTGTTGCTGGTCCAGGAACCATATTTTGTGAATCACAGCTGTAAGCCAATGTTTCTCATACTTTATTGTTTATGAGAATCACTTGGAAGTCTTGTTAAACTAGCAACTGAGTCACTCTGAGAGGGAGCCAGAGACTCCATATTCCTAAAAAGCTACACACAATCCAGGCCCAGTGAGTGGACACACCTGTAATCCTGGTGACTTGTGGGGTTGAGACAGGAGGATTACAAGTTCAAGGCCAGCCTCAGCAACTTAGCAGGACACAGTCTCAAAATTTAAAAATAACCAGGGCTGGGGATGTAGCTCAGTGGTAAAGTACCCCTGGGTTCAATCCCCATACCCAAAAAATAAAATAAAAGACAAATGCTAATCCTCAGCTCACACCCTGCATATTAACTAGTCTTGCAGGTGCTAAAGTTGGAGAGTGAAGGAAGCAGTGTTTAAAGCACTCTTGCAGAAGAGAATCACTTTTTGAAGGGCTGATCTATCTAGGGGGAAAATACACTAACGGTCTCCATGCTAACAAAGCCTCTGTATTTGGAAACCACAAGGAACCCTACATTGCCAACATTCAGGCCCAAATCAAAACATGAATAATATTTGCCTGCCTTGCTAAACAAACTAAAATTCATTCTGCTTACATGAGTTATTCTTACAGCGGTGAGCCCTGCTAATATAGCTTGCTCTTCCCCTGCCAAGTCTTGTAAATCTTCACACATCTCTGCAATACTTTTTGCAGGTCTTTGAAAAATTATACTTGAAACAATCAACTTGATGAAAGTCCCACATAACTCGGCACTACATTTTCATTCTGTACTACTAATGGAATAAAATATGTTCTTTGTGTTTGCCATTTTAAGAACATAAATCTCATAAGCATGGAATGGGCCTGGGTATGCAGCTTGGTGGTAGAGGGCCTACCTAGCAGGCACAAGGCCCTGAGTCCAACCCCAGCGCCAAAAAGAGAAAAGAAAAAAAAAATTAAAAATGAACCGATCTGGACCCCAGACACGTGATCTGGATTTAAATCCTAGTTTTGATACTCTCACACAATCTCACACAAATGCTTATATCTTTGAACTTCGAATTTCCTGCTGATAACTGAAAATCTGAAATTCGAAATGTTTGGGGCACGGGCCCGATGCTACAAGTAGAAAATTTCACACCCAAACCTCATCTTCTGACAGGTCATAGTCAAAATGCAAGAGCATTTGAAAATTACCTTCAGCCCATGTATAATATAAAATGCATATGAAACCTAAATGTTAATGTGGGGTCTACAAATCTTGAGGTCCTATCTATCTTCCTATATCTATCTGTGTGTGTATGTATGAAAATATTCCAAGATCCAAAAATATTCAAATTCCAAAATATTTCTGGTCCCAAGCGTTACAAAGAAGAGATACTCGACCTATACTTAAATGTATCTCTAAGGTCCCCTCTAATTCTGAAACAGAGATTTTTTTCACACTGAACCACCACCACAGATACTTCACAAGAAGCAAACATGCCCACCTTCCCCCTTGTGATAAGACTATAAATACTGGCATGATCTCCAACACATACCCTGTACACACAGACACAAGCCCACCGTTAAGTGGACGGGACAAATAAAAATCTCACCCTTACCTATGACACCCCTTTTCAAAATGACAAAGAATTTCACTTACACCATCCAACTCACAACATGTTCCTGATTATAATCACCAATTTTATACACAAGAGAAACACGATGGATGTAAAATGATTCTTTTCATTAGTTACAAAAAAAAATGAAAAGAAAAATCAAGAGGACAAAGCAGAGTGTTACCTGCAAATTTCAGGAGTACAAATAAGTTTCACTTGATTTGAGAAAGGGAAGGATGGGGCCAAAGGCGGGAAGAGCGGGGTGGGGAGCCGAGTGTGGAGCACATGGCTGGAAGTCTGCTCTTTCGTTTTCTAATTATTTCAATTTCAAAATGATGTTCAGAGGATTTGAGAGCCTCTAAATCAGTCAGTTGAGTATTATAAAGAGCTTTGGGCCAGAAAAGATTAAAAGCTAAATTAAAGACTATGAAAATAATATTTCACAACTCCCTCAAAACGAACACTTAATTCCAATATTCACACTCCACACTTGATCCTGCTGAATCCCATCTGCCCCCATCACCCAGCAGAAGCCAGAAACTGGACACAGTGCATGGATCCCCTCAAGTGCAAGGGTCAGGCACTACAGGCTGCCATGTGTCCTCCCAGGGTGCGCATGCTCAAGTCCTAACCCCCAGGACCTCAGATGTGACTGCATCTGGTAACAGGCTTTTTAAAGAGATAATTAAGGTAAATGAGGTCACCAGAGCGGGTCCAATCCATTAGGCCTGATATCCTCTTAAGAACAGGAGAAACAACCTGCAGACACCTGGAGGGTAAGCCACTTGTCACCTGGAGGGTAAGCCACTTGTCACCTGGAGGGTAAGCCACTTGTCACCTGGAGGGTAAGCCACTTGTCTGCAGTCTCTGGCAACAGAAGCCCCGTAAACTAACACATTAGGGCAGATGGCAATGCGTGAGGGCAAAAGGGAAGCTGCCTGGATCAACAGGTAGCTTAAGTCAAGGGTGTGGGAGAGGGGGGTGTCCCCCTGCACCTGTCCACACTGGGAACATGGGTTCGAAGAGATGCAAAGTTAGAAAAGGTGGTGAATTATTCAATTCTAGCCCAAACCGGCAAGGTTCAGAGATGGGTGGCTGGAAAGATCCACTCAGGGAGACTGAGCAGGATTCCTGCTCCCTCAGTCCCACACTACCTTTTCAACCATGACGGCCCATTTCTCTTTTATATATTCAGGTACTGTATCAGTTTTATTGGGGAGGGGAGTGTCAGTGCAAAAAAAAAAAAAAGTGTTTGAAAATCACTTGCTTATTTCTGAGTAAAATGGCAAGACAGACTCATCTACATTTGTTCTCTTCCAAAACTGTTAAAAGCATAGTAAAAAGATTTTCTTATAAATGCTCAAACCCACAAGTAAGAGAAGAAGAGACACAGGATGACATTTTATGAGCAAATGGTCTAACGATAACTGACCCCAGGAAAATGTGGAGAAAGCAAAGAGCTGATCAACTGTAGACCACATACTCACACCCAAGGAAACAGAGGCACCTGGTAAACTTGGGAAGTAAGACTCTTTCAAAGACGAGGTCATCCAGCAGCTGGCTCCCCAAATCCCACCTCCACTCCCCAGGCAAAAGAACAGACTTTTATTTTATCTAGCTATGTCCCTAGACCTGTTATTGTTGGGGGTTGGGGACAAGGCCTCCCTTTGTTGCCCAGGCTGGCCTCAAACTTGAGGCCCTCCTGCCTCACCCTCCCAAGTAGCTGGGATTAGAGGCATGTGCCACCATGTTCAAACACTGAAGAGATTTTTCAAAGAACATCTCTAATAAGGACACCAGATTAACAGGAGACAGGATTCCATGCAGGTTGGTGGTGTTCATATGCAGATGTTAAAATGCTTAGCTTCACACCTCCACCCCCAGCCCCAGCCCAATTTACCGAAGGCAGCACTTTGGAAGACAGGAGATATAAATGTGAGTTACAACTGGCCTAGGATTACAATTAGCCCAAGAAAGATCTAAATAGTTAAGTCAGCATCCACTAAGGACTGCCTAACCAAACCCTCCAACGGTGAAGGATAAAACTTCCAGCTGGTTCTTTAGATCCTGCTACTACATTACATCTTATACCTTAATTTTCATGGCTATTATGTTTTTTGAAAATTACATGCCCCTGATTTTTAGAATGCTCTTCAACTTGGGTTTACCTTTCTGTTTCCTGGTGATCCAATTCAGATCATGCATCCTTGACAGGAGTATCACAGAAGCCATGCTATTCTTCTCTTTGCTTCCTAGCAGGTGGCACACGATCTCCATTTGTTCTGTGACTGCTCAGATTTGCTTTGATCGGTCACGCTTTTGCACTGTCAAACTGTCTCTCACTGTAATTAATCAGCATGCTGTGGCAAGATACTCAGAAATTATATGAATATCCTGTTCCTTACCAAGTTTTAAACTTATGAATTTATTTTTATCAGTATGAGCTGAATCTACTACATTGTTCAATGGATTATAATTCACGACTTTCATCATTTTGATTTCAGCTCGGAAGCTGCCCAGTTTGGGCTAGTGGGAGCCCCTTCAGCTGGCCTCTGTGTCTTTGTGACAGATGCCCACTATTCTCTCAGCACATCTGTACTTCTGATCCAGCAGGATGCTCCAAGCTTCTCTGGTATTTTTTCCCTCATCTTAGAATGGGCCATATTTTTATTTGTTCTTTTTAGTTACAGATGACAGTAGGATGTATTTTTGGCATATTATACACACAGGGAATTTAACTTATTCTAATTAGGATCTATTCTTGTGGTTGTACATGATATGAAGTTACCCTGGTCATGTGTTCAAGAACAAGGATAGGAAAGTTATGTCTGATTACTTCTACTGTCCTTCCTGTTCCCCTGCTGTCATCCTTCCCTTCATTACCTTTTGTCTAATCCAATGAACTTCTATTCTTCCCCTCCCCACCCTCCTTTGTTGTGGGTTAGCACCCATATATCAGAGAGAACATTCGACCTTTGGTTTTTGGGAACTGGCTTATTTCACTTAGCATGATATTCTCCACTATCATCCAATTACCAGCAAATGCCATTATTTTCATTCTTGCTTATGGCTGAGTAATATTCCATTGTGTATATATACCACATTTTCTTTATCCATTCATCTGTTGCAAGATACCTAAGGTGGTTCCATAGCTTGTCTACTATGAACTGAGCTGCTATAAACATTGATGTGGTTGCATCACTGTAGTATGCTGATTTTAGGTCCCTTGGATATAGACAAAGGAGTGGAATAACTGTGTAAGATGGTGGTTCCATTCCAAGTTTTCTAAGGAATCTCCATACTGCTTTTCATAGTGGTTGCAACAATTTGCAGTCCCATCAGCAATGCATGAGAATACCTTTGTTCCCCACATTCTCAACAACATTTATTGTTGCTTATATCTTGATAATTTTCCATTCTGACTGGAATGCGATGAAATCTCAGTATAGTTTTTTTATTTTTTATTTGTTTAAATTAGTTATACATGACAGTAGAATGCATTTATGCATTTTGATGTATCATACATAGATGGGATATAATTCCTACTTTTTCTGAGTGTACATGTTGCAGAATTATATTGGTCCTGTAGTAATATATATACATACAGTGATAATGTCTGTTTCTATCTACTGTCTTTCCTATCCCCACATGCCCTCCCCTCCTCTCCCATCACTTCCCTCTACCTAACCTAAGGTAACGCTATTCTTCTCTAGTACCCTCTCATTATTGTGAATTAGCACCTGCATATTAGAAAAAAACATTCAGCCTTTGGTTTTGTGGGATTAGCTTATTTTGCTTTAGCATGATATTCCCCAACTCCCACCATTTACTGGCAAATGCCATAATTGTACTCTTCTTTAAAACTCAGTAATATTCTATTGAGTATATATACCACATTTTCTTTATCCATTCACCTATTGAGAGACACCTAGGTTGGTTCCATAGTCTAGCTATTATGAATTGAGCTGCTATAAACATTGATGTGGCTGCGTCACTATAGTATACTAATTTGCATTTCTCTAATTGCTAGAGATGTTGAACATTTTTTCATATATTTTACCATTCGTATTTCTTCTTCTGTTACGTGCTTGTTCAATTCCTTTGCCCATTTATTGATTTGGAGGATTTTTTGGGGGTGGGTTTGTTTTGTTTTGTTTTTAGGTGTTAAGATTTTTTAATTCTTTGTATATCATGGAGATTAATGCTGTATCTGAGGGGCAGATCCCTTTCTGTAGGTTCTCTGTTCACATTCTTGATTGTTTCCTTTGCTGTGAAGAAACTTTTTATAGTCAGACACCATCCCATTTATTGATTCTTGATTTCACTTCTTGTGCTTTGAGTCTTTTTGAGGAAATGTGTTTTTAAGCCAACATGATGAAAACTTGGGCCTACTTTTTCTTCTAGTAGGCGCAGGGTCTTTAGTGTGATGCTTAGGTCCTTGATCCACTTTGAGTTTTGTGCAGGGTAAGAGATGGGGGTTCGATTTCAGAATGAGCCATTTCTTTTAAACACAAAACACCAGGTTCCTAATAGTGAAGAATATAATTTAGATCCAAGACCTAAACATTAGAAGTGCTCATTGGTATTGGGGTCTAACCATCCTGGAGGCCAGCTTAGAGGACAGAACTAGAGAATTTAAACCTCAAACTCTCTCTTACATTACCCCCCCCATTCCACCCCCAGCAGTGCAGGAATATCACTGTCCCCAGGCAAAGACGTCTATGTCCCAATCCCTGGTACTTGTGACATCACCTAATATGACACAGACTTTGAAAATCTGGACATGGCAGGCCTATCCAGGATTATCTACGTGGGCCCTAAGTGCCACCACATGTGTCCTGAGAAAACAGAAGGAGAAAGTTATGTGACAGATGCACAGAAAGATGGACTCAAGAGAAAAGATGCTCCGCCCCAGGCTTTGAAGACGTAGGCCTGGCCCTGAGCCAAGGAATGCACCGAGTCTCCGCAGGTGCCATAGTCCTGCTGGCACCTCGATTTGAGACCCTAAGACTCCTTTCCAACTTCCTGCCTCCGGAACCATAAGAGAATAAATCTGTTGTTTTAAGCCACCGAGTTTGAAGTATGCTTGTTCCAATAGCCAAAGGAAACTGATGCAGACCTAGAAATATGCATACAAACATGCATTTATTTCTGCATCTATTTCATAAAATGCAGTGAGTCTGCACTTCTATTTTCCCCTAACACACTTCTGTGGCTTTCAAGTGCCAATGAGTTGCTAATGAGATAATCACAAGACCAACATGTAATCTGCCTTTCCACCTAGGCCAGTCCCTGTTAGTGCAGCTCATGCAAATATACTGTGCTCCTCTACTATAATTAAGACTTCCCATTATAATTAAGAAATTTCTATTGCCTAAAAACAAAACTGTTCATTCTTTCAGTTTTCCTTGCCAGAAAGAGGATGATTCAAATCCTAATGTGCATTTTTCCCTTGGAAAACATACCTGACAGTGCCTACATGTAAACAAGTGGACAAGCTACGGGGGCTTGGGCAGGAGGGGTGACCTGTGTGTTCTCTAAAACCAGCCCCCATTCCCCTGACAGGCCAACCAGGCAGATATCCCAAAAGCCAGTAACAGCATCAAGCAAAATTGGGACAGAAAGCCTCTCAAGAGTAGAGAAGCCAAAAAAGAGCCAGGAGACAGGAGGTCATGGGCAGCACAGATCTTTAATCCTAAAGCTTAGCACCAAAACCAAAGGGCAAAGCAGGAAGTGAACCAGGAGGATAAGACAACAGGGGCAGAAAGACAGCCACCCTCGCCCGTTGTCACCAGACCCTGCCGCCAGCCAGCCTGTTTTTAACATGTGAGCACAATGACAGCCCCCAGAGGGCCATCCCATCTCTCCACCAGCTGCTGTCTATCCACTCAGCCCAGTTCCTGAAAGGAGCCCCCCTGGGACAAGGGAAATGGACATTGTGCTGCTCCTCCAACCTGGAGTCATGGCAGATGGCCTAATGGGAGGTGACAGGGGGCTCCAAAGAAGAGCCACAACATCACCTCGGTGGCTTCAATGGACGTGCATGGGACCCAGTGGAAAGGACATGAAAGCCTGCCTTTAACAGGCTTTATAATTAAAGCCTCCTTCCATGCCCTCATCTTGGAGCCATTTCAACTGTCTTCTGACCACATACAAAGACTATGTCCCACTGCCCAGGGCAGGACTCTGAATTCATAAGGCATTAGGGCTCTTTACAAATGTTGACAGCTACTTGGGTTTTTTTGTTTGTTTGTTTGTTTGTTTATTGTTATATTTTTGCTTTTGTTTTTTTGTTTTTGCAATGGGACATAGAAAGTTAGGAGCTAGGAGGCTGAGCCTTCATTTATAATTCAGCCTCCCATAAAACAAACGTAAGACACAGGGACCACAGCTCACAGCTTCTTCACTAAGATACCAGGTGGCTAAAGAGTTGGAGAGCTATAAGAAAGAATTTACAAGAAAATTAACAACCAAATATTAATGAACAATATATCCTCCTCTGCCTTTCCCACCCTTTCACAATTGGCCATGACAGATGGGCGAGACCTCTGTCAGCCAATGCATGGTCCTGGTGACACAAGCTTTCACTTCACCTTTCTTCTTTGCCTATTTCATTACCTGTTTTGCCTTCCTTGGGCTCTGGACCTGCGTGCTTCCGATAATATTTAAAATTCATAAAGGAAAAAGACGGTATTAAAGATTGATATTTAAAAAATAAAAATCAACATCATGTAGCCTTTGACCACAGCTGCTTATTAGTTCCAGACTCCAGACAGGACACTGCAGTGTCACATGCAGACAGCACTTGAAAACGCTCTGTGACCAGAGGGAAGGCTGAAGAGTCAAAGAACTTTCAGTCAGTGCAGCATATTAGGACCCCTTGCGGGGAATCAAGCAGACTTTGAATAAATCACATTCATAAACGCTGCTTCTATGTAGTCTTTTAAAAAAGGAAAAGGCCAGGTATTGAGAATAATCAAAACAAGACCCACACAAAGCAGGCAGGACTGCAAGCTCACGTAGGTGTTCAACAAATGCTTTTGCTACCAGGTGGCATACAACCTCTACTCCCAGCTGTAATTTAAGACCAGGAATCCAAGGTCAACCTAAGCAAAATAGCAAAACATACATATGTACATACATACATACGTACATAAATTAACAGCCAAATTATATAGATTAATGTCTTTGCTGAATCCTTATAAGCTCAGAAACCTCAAAAAAAGCTTTGAGTCAGGAATAGTGGCACACACCTGTAATCCCAGCAGCTAGGGAGGCTGAGACAGGAGGATCACAAGTTTAAGGCCAGCCTCAGCAATTCAGCAAGGTCTTGTTTCTCAATAAAAAAATAAAAAGGGCTAGGGATATAGCTCACTGGTAGAGTGCCTCTAGGTTCAATCCCTAGTACAAAAAAAAAAAATCTGAGGGTTAGGTTTGTAGCTCAGTGGTAGAGCACTTGCCTAGCATGTGTGAGGCACAGGGTTTGATTCTCAGCATCACATACAAATAAATAAAATAAAGGTCCATCAACAACTAAAAAATTATTTTGAAAAAAAAAAACTTGAAACTTCAGCAGAAGTCTTGGAAAGAAGTTATATAAATGAAAACTAAGCATCAATCTTATTTACCTAGAACTGCTTTGCAAAGTATCTTGGTATCTTTAGTTACTGTGAAAGTTCCACTACCTACTGAAAAAAAAATTAAAACCACTGTAAATTGTTAAGAAACAAATCACTCAGCACTTTGACAAGTGCTAAATGTGAATTCAAGGTGGGAATCATGAGAACATAAGTGTCTTCTCACCTGAGTTTGCTCTGTCTATATGTCCTTTAATTTAAAAGTCACCTCTGGGTATTTCCTATTAAAATATATAATATCTAGGACTAGATCTTACAAATGAGACATAAAATAAAAAGATCGTTCTTGATTAAAGTAAGAGCACTATGATAATTTTCTTCTCAGGAGTTATGCAAGTGGTCAAATCAATTAAAACAATATTCTTTTTTCTTCCCATAGTATTAGTCATTTATTCAATCTGCATGTGTAAAGGGAAAAAAAATCTTCCAGGCAAATATAATCATTCTGAAACACATAAAAACCATGTCGTAAGTTAAGCTAAAATAACACATGAAATATTAGAAAGAATTTTGCATTACTTTGTATAAGAAAATGCATGGCCCACATAAATTTCACCAAAGCAAAAGACCTCCAAAACAAGCAAATGCCTCTTGAAAAACACCAAATAAATATGAGTTTGGTATCACAAAGAAAATCTGAAGAGCTGGAATACAGGACATAAATCCTGACCAGATGATACCACGTATGTTCTCCCTGGCTGTTAACAGAGGCCCATTACAAAAAAATACACATGAGCTGGGGTAAAAGGATCTAAAAGACACACTTCTGTGAATTCTATAAAAGGGGTAACCAAGGAGAACATCAAATCCTGAAATAAATGTAGGGGGAAAAGAAAAAAAACAAGTAATTCTCAAAAAACACTAATTATCTATGATCTTGATTAAGTTTCTTCATCAAATTTTTATTTTAATTTAAAATTACACAGAAAATGGCATATATTATTGAATGCCCCAGTGAATACCTCTGTCAGTAGTTGACCGTCAAGTCATTTCTTCAAAATGTCCTAACAAGGTAGATGCATTAACTGCCCAATTTTCCACTTACAAATTCTTTGCATCCCAGCTTCAGGTAAGTCCTGGTGGGCAGTCAGCAGGTAAAAAGATACTAGACAAGCCGGGTGTGGTGGCACACACCTGTAATCCCAGCAGCTCAGGAGGCTGAGGTAGGAGGATCACGAGTTCAAAGCCAGCCTCAGCAAAAGCAAGGCGCTAAACAACTCAATGAGACCCTGTCTCCAAATAAAATACAAAATAGGGCTGGGGGTGTGAGTCAGTGGTTGAGTGCCCCTGAGTTCAATCCCTGGTACCCCTCCCCCTGCCAAAAGAAAAAAAAAGATCCTAGACAAACTGACACAGTGACCTGGATTTTGATTTCCAAAGATCTCCATTATTTGTTGTCAGGATACTCACACTACCTGCAATGTGAAAAAGTTCCCACTCATTATACACTTTTAGCTCTTAAAAAGATACAAACTATTCATTTTTTTTTAATACCACTGGGCCACATCCCCGGTCCTTTTCATTTTTAATTTTGAGTCAGTGTCTCTCTACGTTGCTTACAGCCTTGCTAAGTTGCAGAGGATGTCCTGGAACTTGAGATCCTCCTGTCTCAGCCTCCCAAGTCACGGGGAAACAGCCATGAACCACGGTGCCTGGGGCAAACTGTAAGGAATATCTGAAGACACAAACTATGCAATGTACGACACAATGAATAAATTTCTCAGAAACAAACTGCTTGCTAAAAGAAAACATTTTTACACTTTTTAAATTGAAAAACTTTCCGTTGGCCATTTAATATTTCTATCACTTAAGATTTTATCATACTTAATAAGGACATTGAAATGTATCCTCTTGGCGATTTGGAAATGTATAATAAACTATTATAAACCGTATTTACCAAGCTATGCAATAAATCCTTCCCACTCCCAAAAAATCAAAATAAAAACCACCTCATTCCTCCAGTCTGAGACCCTGTCTCCTTTGGCATTATCTGTCCACCCACACCACCCTTCCACTCTGCTGCTAGTTCCACTGTTTAAATTCCACACAAAGTGAGAAATGTAGTAGCTGTCTTTCCATGCCTGGCTTACTTCACTTCATAACATCACTCTGTACCCCATTAAACGTATACAACCACAATTTGTCAATTTCCAATAAAAATAATTTGTTAAAAAAGTAAATAATTTTTTTCAGGACTTTTAAGACTCCTGGATCTCATGTGACCAATTACCTCTTTGGGAACATCAAGTTGCTCCTGGAAACCCTGAGAGTGTCAGCCTCAGAAGCCAGTGATAAACAAGGACTGTCTTTGTGACTCACACTGGAGAAAGACCACACAGCAAGCAAACATTCTAGAGCAGTGTGTGTTCCCGTCAGCTGCACAGGTCGCCTGGGTGCACGTGGACGGCTGCAGATGGTTCTGGGCCATTCCGGCCCACGGCTCCATCTCTGGAGTGCAGCTGGAGGACCTGCATTTGGACCAACTCCCCCAGAGACTGACAGACACACTGGGGTTTGAGCTCTCTTGACTTATTCTGGGCAGAGAATAAGGGCACACTTGGGGCAGACAATAGGGCACCCAACAGCTGACAGCAAGGAACAAGGCACACTCCTCTCTGGCTACCTCCACCATCCCTGCAATACAAATGACAACCACAAAGGACCCGGGGACCAGACCAACAAGTTAAGGTTTCTGGCTTACTGTGGTATTTTACAACTGATGTAGTTAGTTGCTTTCATCGCAGGCTTTGAAATTTGTACAGTTGGTGGGAACAACTCAATAAGCCTTAAAAACTGCTTTTGGACCAGACGATGAAAAGAATTTGTATAGTTTGGATCTGGTATGTCCCTCCAAGGCTCCTGTGTTGAAGGCTTAGTTCCCAGCTGAGGGGACGGGGTGGACATTTAGGAGATGGATCCTAGTGGGAGGAAGTAGGTCACGAGGGGTACGTCCTCAGAGGGCGTATCTTATCCCTGTCACCTCCCTCTGACTCCCTCTCTCTCTTTTGGGTCACCCTGAGGTGAGCAGCTTTGCTCCACCACCCCCTGCCTGGCCTCACCACAGGGCCCCAAAATCAGCAGAATCAAGTAACCATGGACTGGCACCTCTGCAACCATGAGCCGAAATAAAATCTTTCCTCCTTTAAGTTGTTTATCTCAGGAATTTTGTCATAGCGACAGAAAGCTAGAGGACAGCAGCACTGGGCAAATGGGGAAATGTCCCTTTCTACTTGACGTAAATCATCCTCATGAGCCACGGCTTTTCAAGAGAGAGTGTATGAGCTGAAGAACAATGAGTGAGAGCACATCACCTTTGTTCTTAACTACAGAAGGCTGAAGAATACATGATTCTCCTTGATTGTGGTGTTATAGAAGTTGACACTCTATTCCCAGCCCCCACAACTCTGGGCTTCTGAAGATCAGACTTGTTATCCCTACCTTGATATCCCTAAGTGGATAAGCTATGTTTTCTAGGTTTAGAATCCTTAGTGTTTTACCAAGCACTATTAAGAGTTAATTTAAAGAATGTTGCCTAGAACTGTATACCTCTGATCCCAGCCACTGGGGAGCCTAAGGCAGGAGGATCACAAGTTCAAGGCCAGTCTCAGCAATTTAGCAACCTCCTGTCTCAAAATAAAAAATAAAAAAGGGCTGGAGATGTGACTCAGTACTTGCCTAGCTTGTGCAAAGACCTGGGATGGATACTCAGCAACACACACACACACACACACACACACACACACACACACACAAAGAGTTTATTTGGACTTGCTGAAAACCTAGAAACACTGACTTATTTCTTTTTTTTTATTTATTTATATTTTTATACAGTGCTGAGGATCAAACCCAGTGCCTCACATGTGCGAGGCAAGCGCTCTATTGCTGAACTATAACACCAGCCTCGAAAATGACTTATTTCTATGGGAAAAAAAAAAAAAAGCAGAGCTCCAAATAAACTGTAAATAAGTGTTCAGAATTCACATTTGAAACTCAGATTGCCTATACATTATTTATACCCATTTTAATAAAATTTGGTTAACTGAGGTTGATAGCTTATATCAATTTATGGACAAGGACTACTGATGAGAGTCTGATTACACATCCCTAACTGTGCTTAAGGGAGCAGAGAACAAATCATCTTCTGACAAGAGCAAATTAATTAGAAGTATAAGGATGTGTGGTATTATTAGAGTAGCAGTTTCATTATTTGGAGCACAATATCCTAACCAACATCTATTCAGAACATGGAAAGCAGGTTTTTTAGAGTGGCCAAAATGGATGTATTTACAAGCCCTTGCAAGTAAATATATCACATTTTATTTAATAAAGGTCCTTAAGGCCGTTACCTATGAATGATTTTAAGAGAGTTATTTCCTAATTCTTATAGCTTTCAAACAGTATTAGGAAGAAAGGTGAAGGCCAAGCAGACACTAGAGAAAATCAAAAATAATAACCACAAAAAAAAAAAAAGAAATGGTAGGAATGAGATGGACATGCTAACCCTAGGTACGTGTATGACTGCACACATGTTACAACTCTACATCATGTACAACCAGAGAAACGAAGAGTTGTGCTCCATTTGTGTACAGTAAATCAAAATGCATTCTGCTGTCATGTATAACTAATTAGAACAAATAAATATATAAATAAAAGACTAACAACCACAAGTCCAACAATAAAGGCAAATAATAAATGATAACCAGCAAACATAAAGGACAAATGTTAATTTTGTGTAAATATTTGCAATATATATTTAAATATCCAAGTAAAAACACAGATTAATAAGGATAAACCCAACAGAAACACAGGCAGAAGATAAAAATGGACAATTTAAGAAACAGAAGTACAGATGGCTAATATACATTAAAAAAAAAAAAAAAAAAGATGCTCGACCTGCTAATAATCTGTGGAACACAAAATAAAAGTTACCAATTTTTACCCACTGGTTTGACTATAATAAATTAGGAAATGCTAAGAACACACTGTTGGGAGTACAAATTTGACATTCCTTTGGATGATAAACCTAGTAGTTTATAAAATCTTTTTATAAACTTGTAATATATAAAACTGTATATATAAACTTGTAATATATAAAATTGTAGTATATAAAATCTTTTTTAAAAAACGATAACCCAGATATCCTCCGCCCCCTCTCTCTCTCTCTCTGTTGTGTATGGTTTATAACCATCTGAACAGGTACTCAAGGCAGCATATAAAAACGTATCGTTGGCAGCTCTGTTTGTAACAGCATAAAAATAAAAATGACTATAGAAATGGCTGAATAAACTACAGGATGAAATACAATGAAGCGATTTTTTAAAGGAAGTAAATTACATATACTGAAACTGATATGTGCCAAGATATATAGAAAAAACTGAAAACCGTACATACAGCACAGCACTGTTCACACACACGTTCACCACGGGTACAAACTGTGGGGAGGATATTCAAATATGAGCCAGAGACACAGGGGATCTGAGCAACTTCAACAGATCCTGACCCAATCCGAACAGACAACAGCTGTATCAGCACCGACCATTTTTGCACATGAGCCATCAACATTAGTGATAAATATACACATACACAGAAAAAAAATCTGGGAGGATAAAATTCCAAAAGTGAATGGGAAGTAATGGAGATTTGGGGATGGATGCTGGGGAGAACTTGACCTTATCAGTAATGTTTTTTAAATTTCATGAAAATATACTTATGTATTAATTTTGTAACTAAAATTTAACTTTTCCCAAAAATCTCAATGAACAGCAGTACAGAGAAGGTATGTCAGTTGGGGCGCTAATTCTTTTTAATTGCAAATTGAGTCTTATATAGTCCTTGAATCAAATCTGGCTAAAATTTTCTCAAGTACATGACCAGTCCTTGGCCCTTCCAGAAGCAACCAGAGTGAGGGCATC
This sequence comes from Callospermophilus lateralis, assembly GCF_048772815.1. NCBI lineage: Eukaryota > Metazoa > Chordata > Mammalia > Rodentia > Sciuridae > Callospermophilus > Callospermophilus lateralis. Next base: position 16,578,136 of record NC_135308.1, on the reverse strand, counting down.
TGTTCATTCATCCTGACACATCACAAAAGAGTGCCCTGGTCTGAGAAAATCTGCTGTAGATTAATTGGGTGGGGGGAGAGTAATATCCTGATGAAGGGTTGTTTGGCTAGTTTTGAGTCCAGTGTTCCCAAACTTAAGTTCATCTCAGAACTGCCTGGTCCCTCATCTCAATCACCCTGTTTTAGCAGCCCGGCAAGTAGGACTCAAGAATCTAAATTTCTGGCAAGTTCCATAATGGTTTTTGATTCAGATGGTTCGAGGATCACAAGGTGAGAAAATACCGCCCTGAATCAAGGAAATGAACCTTTCCACACTTATTCCAAGTTCAATGAACTGTGTCAACTTTGTAAATGACATCAGACCAGACTGGACAGATGGCACAAAGATAAATAACACAGGTCCACAGGGAGCTCGCAGACAAGAAGGGGACAAAGCCGGGTGCACAGCTGTATCAGTTGGCTTTCGCCAGATTTAACGCAGCAGTTAACAAACAACCTTCAAATGTTAGTGGCTTTCAGAGGAGGTTCATTTCTTGCCCAGATACGGTGGCTGATATGGGACATCTGTGGCTCTGTTCCAGATGCAAGCAGGCTGTATCTTCACTCTGGAATCTAGGCTGAAGGGCAGACCCTATCTGGACATGTGACATCATCACAAAAGAACAAGTCAGAGCCAAACCACACAAAGCGGTACATTCATGGCTTCTTCTCATATTCCTGGAGGACACAGCTGAGCCCAAATCCTGAAGCCCAAACCACGGGACTTCTTGGTGGGTGAGCTACCAAATGTGCTAGCAGATAGGCCACGTTGAGTAATCTTATTCACATCTCAGGCAGGACACAAAGGAACAGCATGAGATTTCATCATGTTATTCAGAATAGTGCCCAATTTTAAACTCATGAATAGTTTATTTATGGAGATTTTCCATTTAATATTTTTGGACTGTGCATGACCACGGGTAATTGAAACTGTGGAAAAATAAAACTGTGGATAAGGGGAGACTCTTGTCTATTCCTGATCCTGCCAAATGACACACACATGGACCCAGTCTCATAAGCCCAAGCCTGGGAATCACCCTAGACACTTTCTTCTTTCCGTTCCCAGTCTTTTCAGTCATGCCAATTCTATTGCTAGTGTATCTCTCCAATACTGTCCCTTAATCCTGGAAGGATTTCTTAGGCTTCCTTGTGTCATCATTACCCAGCCTGGTGCCCCTGCACAATTCCAGACTCAGTAACTCTCTTGGGGATCGTGGCATCTTTTCCTATCCACTGCCACTGCTCTGGTCATTGCCCATGACCCCACCACATCTCACGGGAACCACTGGGATCATTTTTTAGCTGATTTCTTTTTTCCCCAGTTTGTCCCACACCTGGGCATTTCTAAATTGGGTTATTTCCACCTTTAAAAATTCCATCTTCTCCCCAGTTGTTCCAGGACAAGGCCCCCAAATAGCACACCATGCCACCACTTCTGACCCCCAGTCATCTCTGAATCCTTATGTCTCACACCTCCTTCTCCACGGTTTTTCAGATGCCCCAATCTCTCTGCTATCTCTGGCCTCTGTGCTGTTGTGTGTGTCCCTCCTTGGTCCAGAATGCCCTTCCTACTGCCTCATCCTCACAGTAACCTCCTTCTCAAGAGCACTTTCTGTGAGGCCTCACCACCACCAAATGTGTGCTTTGACCTCCTGTGTGTGCCCATCACACGGTGGCTGAACCACTCGCGAGCCACACAACTTGGTACAAGTTACCCTCCCTGAACTTGGAAGAAAACGCTTATAAGCACTTAGAACGGAGCCTGGACCATGGAAAATGTCTAACAGAATTCTTCGCTGCTGTGAACACTGCTCTTATTACATCTGTGTGCCTATATTATTTGGTCTATCTCTGTATCTAACTTATTCAACTTTGAGCCCTTGGCATACAGAAACTGTAATTACATAATTTTTATTGTTGACATATTTTTATTTTAGTAATATATATAGATCTTATTTCCTTGGCCAGATAATGGTTTTACATATGACTGTAACAAAGTTAGTTGTTCACTATTGTAAATAATGTCACAAGGACCAATTTTTTCACATATTTCGCTACATTTTGTTCTGTCTACTTTAGGGAAATCTCCTAAAAGTGGGATGCTGGGATCACAACAAATGCATATTTAAGACTCTTGCTATTGTTGCCAAACTGCCCTCAGGAGAGGCAGGAGTAGCAGTGGGCAGGAATTAGGCCTTCAACCATGTCTGCATCTCTAGCCAGATCACAATCAGCGCATTTTAAACACCTAATAAACTGGGTCAACGGCATGAAAGAGAAGGCAGTTGAGAAAGGGGGCATTTCTGGGGAACAAAATCATTCCAGGAAAGGCAGGTCACTGAGGAAATACGGGACAAGTTCAGAAAAAGTCAGCTGAGCCAGTTCAGGAGGCTGAGAATAAAGCAGACCAGGGCTTCTGGAACTGCAGGGAGCCAACGGCACACTAGGGACCTTGCCAGGAGTCTAGCTGGCCTTCAGCAGGTCTGGGGTAGGGTCTCAGAGTCTGCATTTTAACAGGCTCCCGGTGATGCTGGTGCTGTTGGGCCATGGAACACATTTCCAGTAGTAAGGAAGCAGATGATTACACTGAGAAGTAGTGTAAGTAAATGTCACTAAAGGTTTCAAATGTCAAGCTAGAGGATTTGGATTTTTTTTTTTTTTTTTTTTTTTTTTTTGACACTCTGTTGAAGAAAAGAACTATACTGGAGGTTTCTGAGAAGGAAAACCCTTTTACTTAAGAAAAAGCAGATAATAAAAATCCTATGTCACTTTATCAATCATGTCTTTCCTAAAGAATCATATATTCTGTTCTGTCAATTTAATATTTACTCTGCTTTGGTAAATATTATATGCAAACTTGAAGCTATTTTGGCAAATTCCCAATGCTTTATATCTCTCTCTGTCTCCTAAAAATTGTTAGTCATGGGAGAGAAAATAGATTAAAAACAAATGGATTTAGTAGGGGATAGGAAAGGTAGCAGAATACAACAGTCACTAATATGGCATTATGTAAAAATGTGGATGTGTAACCGATGTGATTCTGCAACTTGTATTTGGGGTAAAAATGGGAGTTCATAAACCACTTAAATCAAATGTATGAAAGATGATATGTCATGAGCTTTGTAATGTTTTGAACAACCAATAAAAAAAAAATGGATTAAGAGTTTTGCTCTAGCTAGGCTCAGTGGCACATGCCTGTAATCCTAGCAGCTCAGGAGGCTGAGGCAGGAGGATCAATAGTTCAAAGCCAGCCTCAGCAACAGCAAGGCACTAAACAACCCAGTGAGACCCTGTCTCTAAATAAAATACAAAATACGAATGTGGCTCAGTGGTTGAGTGTCCCTGAGTTCAATCCCTGGTACCAAAAAAAGAGTTTTGCTCTTCCCTGCCTCCCTACCGCCACACTTCTCTGGTCCATGCAGCTCAGGCTACAGCCCAAAGCTCCTGGGTGCTACCTTTATCACTGTTTGATGACAACCAGGGGACCAGCTGAGGATGCTGTCATAAAAATGACATGGCAGTAACCAAGAGTTACATACCCCTGTCCCCGCCAAAAACCCTTCCCCAAGATTAAGTCTAACTGCTTCAAATTCAATGAAGCAATGCCATCAATTGTTAGAGCACATACATATCCATCACCTCAACACACCTGGGCTTAAGAGACAGCAATCAATCACACAGCAAAGAAGAGTGAGAATGAATCCAACTCAGAGGAACATGGTCAAAGGCAACCAAAAGCCAGGCGCTCTCTCTGTCGCCCATCAGTCCCTGTCCCCTGCAGTCACGCTTGGTGATGGAATGCTGACAGAAAGAAGGAGCACCTGCTGAACTCTGTGAGCTATCCAACCCACAGCCTGGAAAGGGAGGGACATTGGAAAAGACACAGTAAGTCAGGAAGCCAAGTGCAAGTCTGATCTCCGGGCCCTTTGCCAACATCCTCTCCTCTAGAACACAGCAGTTCCCAGGTTCTCAGGAGGCGCTCTAGCAGGAAGCTGCAGCTTGCCAAAGCTCATGAGATCACCAAGCCCAAGTGGAATGCACCTGCATGCGGGGTGCGAATGGGTGCAGAGAGCACAACCAGGGACCCGGTGCCCAAGTCCCGAGTCGTGCTGAGTGAGTCCTGCCCAGGTCTCCCAAAACACTTTCCATGGTGCACCCACACACCGCTGCGGGGTAAAGAGGTGCAACCACATGGAAGACAAAATGGTCATTTCTATCAAAATTTGAAACACCCTTTCATCCACTATCTCAATATGTAGGGATTTATTCCACAGATAACCTTCATGCTAAAGAGAAAGGTACAAAGAGGTTCACTTCTAGAAAATATAAGGAACATCTCTAGTCTGTAAATTGGGCTCTAATAAACTGGCAAATATGAAATATAATAGAGATATTAAGAAAGGAACAAGGAAGACCTTACATTGCTGTTAGGACAGAATGCTCAAAGAAATCTCTCGAGACAGAGTCTCATGCTCAAAAGTAAAGTTTATTAGCAGGAGAAGCCTGCCAGGCTGCCCAATAATGTGATGCAGCAGACAGGGTTATCTTAATAGGGTTTTTATATTTAAAAAAAAAAACAACAAAGAATTAGAGCAAGTTAGACATGGCCTTGAGTGCAGCAGCTAGGACTGACCTTGAGTGCAGGCGGCTGGACAATAACAGAACTTTGTATTTAGGGGCCTTGGGGAGGGCGGGGAGCCCGCTGTGGGAACAGGGTATTTTAAGTTTCTTTTTCTTGGTAGCTTATAAGCCCCAGCCACAAGTCAAGAGGCAAGTCCAGAACCAAAATGGGAGTCACTAATGTTCAGGATATCCTATTACATGCCACACTAGAATTCCCTCCATGACAGATTACAGTATGTAACCATGTATGTGTGCAATGCATGGTGTTTGTATAATTGTGTTTAAACACACACACACACCCACGCACATACACACACACACACATACACAGACTGTCTCAGGTAACAGATTGCCTTATGCCAACTGAATTTCTGAGATTACAGAAACTGATTTTATAGTTCATACCCTTTATTTATTTTACAAATATATTACTATTTCCTTTTTTTAGCGTACATCTTTGAATTATTCATTTATTTTTGGTTTCCCAGCACATGGATCCTTTCTGAGCACTTAAATTGCAGAAAACATCCACACACCTTACATGTAAAGGAAAATTCCAGGTCAATCTCACAACACAAAATGCAAAACTCTGAAGACATTAGCGAAGCTAATTCCAGCAATACAAAAAAATGATAATCCATCATGACCCAATTGGCTTTCTCCCAAGATGCAAAGTTGTTTTAATATTAGAACTCAATTAATATAACTTGCTACACTGATAGAAGAAAGGGGGAAAGAAAACACGATCAGACTATATGGAGAAAAATATGAGATGAATTCAACATCAATTTATCGTTTTAAAAAGAAGCCTTAGCAAATAAGATATAGAAAGAAGTTCTATAAACTGGATAAAGCCTCACAAGGAAATCCAGAGCAAGCATCATACTTAGTGGTAACATTATATGTCCTATAACAAGCAGAACATAAAGGAGCTTCTTCTAAAAGGTCCTGTAACAAGAAGAACAAGGAACATGGCTCTTAATCCCTTTTTATAAGATGACACCTTTAAAATAATCTAGGGCATCATTTCAAGGTACTCCATGTACATCTCCCTTCCAAACTTCCAAAGCCAGAAGTTCCTTGAATTTTAAAGGAAGAAGCCCTAAAAATAAGGTCTTTTAAAAGAAAACAAAACAAAAACAGGGCACCAACAGGAATCCGTTCTGTAGCACTAACGACTCTCAGCTCAACAGCATCTACACACTTAAGGCAAGCGAGAGCCCTCCATGAGTCCTCAACCTATGACACAAGGACCGTCCTCCAGTGCTACACAATCCGCTCCGATCTCCCCTTCCAACACTCATCCCTCATTCTTCCTTAACCCAGCCAATGCTACCCACCCACTTACTGCTTCATGCCTCATGACTCCCCCAACCTTGTCTTTCCACCCTCCCCTCAAAGTTCACATCCAACTGACAGAAATGGAGTGAAGACACCTTCAGTACTAGAAAAAGCAGGCTAGCGAAATGGTTATAGATCTGGGACCAGATTAGCCAGCCCTCTCCACCAGCACTGGCCCAGTGAGACCACACCAGGCCACCCCAACGTGGCCCGTTCTGTCAATGAGTGCAGAAAAGGCTGTGATAGAACAGAGGCCCTGCAGGTGCTGGGCAGGAGTGTGGTCCCTGACAGGTAAGAAGGAATTCTAATTAACGAAAAATATGATCAAAGAGGTATTTCCTAAAGATTAACAATCAAGGGCCGGGACTGGTGGTACACACTTGTAATCCTGGCGGGGAGGGAGGCTGAGGCAAGAGGATCGCAAGTTCAAAGTCAGCCCTAGTCAAAGCGGGGTTGCAAAGTATGCAACTTAACAAGGCCCTAAGCAACTTAGCAAGACCATGTCTCTAAATAAAATATAAAAAGGGCTAAGGATGTGGCTCAGTGGTTAATCACCCCTGAGTTCAAAAAAACCCTGGTACCAAAAAAAAAAAAAAAAAGAGAGAGAGAGAGAGAGAGAGAGCATGTCTGATTAGAATACAAGAAATAAAATAAAGAAGAAGCAGGAACAAGATAAAAGAGAAGCAGCAGGAGAGAAAACTATTTAGATGCAATTTGAAAAGGAGTTCTTTGAATGTCAGTGTAACAAGTTAAAGCAGAAACCAGAAGTAATGGAAAGTGTCCGACAAATAAAAAAGGAATAAAAAAAATCATGAAAACAGATTAGAAAATGCATAAAGAAGCTAAGGGCACCATGTCCGTCATCAGTTGGCATTACACTGCTGCTCAGTGACAGTGTTCAGTTAATATGGCTTTTAAAAATGGAAGGTGGGGACTGGGAATGTAGCTCAGTGGTAGAGAACTTACCTAACATACAGGATGACCTGGGTTCTAGCACTCCAAAAAAGGGCAGTTGCAAAGCATGTGGATATACAGACTCTTTCTATGAATAACCAACAGATTCCAATGAGATCCTTAGAGCTCCATGCCTAACTAAAAAGAATAGTTAAGATGATTTAAGGAGTTGAAAAGGAAGGCAGGCACTGCGGCATACACCTGTAATCCCAGCAAGTAGGGAGACTAAGGCAGGAGGATCACAAGCCCAAGGCCAGCCTGGACAACTCAGCTAGACCCTATCTCAAAATAGGGGAAAAAAAAAAAAAAAAGCATAAGCCAGACCTGAAAAAGCAAACGATGAATGTTCTCTCTGCAGATGCAAACCTACAATAAGGGAAGAGTAGAAGTTCACTGGATTAGACAAAGGGAATGAAGGGAAGGGAAGGGGGATGCACATAGGAAACACAGTGCAATGAATCAAACATAACTTTGCTTTGCTCATACATGAACACACGACCAGGGTAACTTCCCATCATGTACAACCACAAGAATGAAATCCTAACTGAAATGGGTTGTACTCCATGTATGTTTTGTATGTCAAGATAAACTCTACTGTCATGTATATCTAAAAACAACAAATAAAAAAAGGCTGGGGATATAGCTCAGTAGTAAGAGCACCCTGGATTCAACCCCAGTACCAAACACCTGGTGAGAGGCAGATATGACTTTTTATATCTTTTTTTATTTAGTCAACTCAGTACATGAGAGACCATGTAGTTATTAGTACAAAAGGACAGCGGTAGAGAACATGGAGGTGACAGTTTAAACTATCTACAAAACAAAAGAAGACCCACACAAAATAAATACATTTAGAAGGTATATGTAGAGATAAATATTCCTATATAGAGATCTTTAAAATGGCCATAAAGGTACTTTATTTGACCTGGTCAGATACCACAATAAATGATGTGCACCGTCTAACAAGTACACCCAGTCCTGGACAATAGTGCAGGGGCGCCCTCCACTACTCTGCTTCCCTCCCTCCAGCCCACACCACATCACTGATGGCTTGCTTCCCGGGTAAAACCATTAAAATCTATAACACTGATGTTATTTTTTCAAAAATTTTATATTTAAAATGAAGGCAGGTCAACTGTGATTCTTAAAACCTTGTTGTAAATATCAAGGATTCCCTTTAAATTTATTTCCAAAACTAAAATACTTAGAAATCTGTAGCTGACTTTAAAATTGGGAACATATGACAAAATGCATAGCAAAAGGTATTGGGGGGGGTGTGGGGGGAAGAAATGGCAAACTACATTGTTCATGCATCTCTTCTAGTGAGAAGCCCAAGGTACAAAGATCCATCTAAGTTCAAGGAGGGAATTATTCCCATTGACTATCAACCAGGGGCTTGAATTCCCTGCACAGTACCCTGAATAAGAAGTTCACACACCTCCAGCTGCTGAAAAATTAACTATTATCTGGATAGCTATTAATGACTTAGAAATTTTTTTTCTTCAAAAACAGAATTATGCATGATTATATAAATCCACATTCTGCTAAGACCTTTATCCATCTTAAACATTAATCCGTATAACCACCTGAAGATCTAGGTCTTGTTGTCATTCCCAGTTCACAGATAAGGAGACATAGAAGGTTAAAGGTCATATTAGACAAATGGTGGAACCAAGATAAACCATGAACACTGACTGAAAGAGGTCCACTTAGACACCAAGCATATTCCCATTCAAAGCAGACCATGGAGAATGCACTGCCTTTAATTTCCGCTTTGAAAACCAAAAAGTTCCCACAAAAATTTTCTCATGCACCACCCAAAGTCTCTCAAATGTCTGTGTCCTACAGATTTCCATTTATGAATGTTGGTGGGGGGAGTTCTTTTTCTTCTTTCCCTATTTCATACATGCCTGACTGCCAACAACTAAGACGCAATCAACATGATCAACACTCCTTAGCCAAAATCACTCAAAGGTAGAGACCATCAAAATGGTTAAAATTAGAGCCATTGATGAATTCCTAATATCCCTCTTGAGCAGGTATTTTTGCTACACAACACAGCTGGGAGAAACTAAGAAATGAGAAAAAAGGAAATGAATTAAATTATAAATGATTTAATAGCACTCTGAGCTTATGAAACAGCAATATTTCAAGATTTTTCTTTTATTTAAAATAGAGTACACATGATTGCAACATGAAACTAACACGTCACTAGGAGGAAAAAGAGACATAAAACTGGACAGGCCTGAAATCCCAGTGGTTCAGGAGGTTGAGGTAGGAGGATTTCAAGTTCAAAGCCAGCCTCAGCAACTTAGCAAGGTCCTAAGCAACTCAGTAAGGCCCTGTCTCTAAATAAAATATTTTAAAAGGAGCTGGGGACGTGGCTCAGTGGTGAAGCACCCCCTGGGTTCAATCCTTGGTACCAAAAAAAAAAAAAAAAAAAAAACCTAGAAGGGGCCATTCATCCTTAGATATTCCACACTTGACCTCTGTACCTCATGGTGCCAGCTTCAGAGACTCTTTCTCAATAGGTAGGCCTTCTTCAGGTTCAGAGAAAGAAACAGTAGCTTAGGAAGGCTGCACACAGATACATAGTTTCCACCTGCATTTACAGGCAAAACAGTTTGATGAAAATGAAGAGTTATAAGAAACAGTATTGTAATTCTGATTAATAACTCTTGTTATACTGCACAAAACTAACACTTTATGCCTTACAATCCAGGGCACTTCTTTTTTTCCGTGGCTAGGGCTCCAAAGAACTTTTTGTTGTTGTTGTTGAACTTCCAAGACTGGGTTGCCCCAGAACTAATGCACAGGACAGGCAATGATCACTTCCTTCCACACTTACCCCATAGCAACCAGCTGCTCTTGACTTCTCTGTGGTGAGGCCTCCCTTGATGCCCAAAGCTGCTGGAGCTTCCCGAGTGGCTCTGAACTGGTTGTTTTTCCAGAGAGGCACAAAAGACTCCTGTGTCTACTATTCTCACTCAAGCTGAGCTGGTCGTTTCTATTTTACATCCAAGCCACCCCTTTTGCATATTTTGGAACTCGGAGAAAGCATAACATTATAAAAAAGGTGCCAACAATTTCTTCACAGGGAGAAATCTCAGGAACTACAATTATCCACATTGCTCTTCGATCTGACTTTTTGCTTTTACCACCCTCAAATGTTTGTTAAAATCCCAGGTCTCAGATGTTTAAAACTGACTACTAAAACATAATTTGCATGACCAATTTATTCTTCACTGAAACACCACTAATAAAAAGGTTCATTCATGTTAAATTGCTATTTTTAAATGTGCTTAACTCATTGCTTAGAATGCTAACAATGAAGCATTATACTTCAGCAGAATTTAAAAAGGCTAGAATTATATTTCTCCCATCTCATTTCCACTTCCCCCAATTCTGCCATCCCAAATATCAACATTATTTTAAACTTTGCTGTTTTCTATCACAGTAGCCTCATTCATTGGTCATTCAGAAATAATGTCCTTCTGAATACCATGGCATGTGACTTTAAACTCGGGGCTATGGATACTGAATGTCCCCAAAGGCCCAAGTATTGAAGTTTTGGGTCCCAGGGTGGCATTACTGAGAAGTAGTAATCTTTAGGAGGTAGAGCCTAGAAGGATCATTTAGTTCATTGAAGAGTGCCCTTGAAAGATTATGGGACATTGTCTATCCTGTCTAGCTGGCTTCTGTCTGTGATGTGAGACTATTTTTGTTCTAACCAGGTTTCCACCATGAGATGCCACCATCCACCACCGTTCACCAGTACTGAACCAACTGAATCTCAACAATCTATCAGTTGGCTGCCTCAGGTATTTTGTTACAGTAATACAAAGCTGAAAAATACACTCAGGTTCACAAGTCTAGTTCATGCTACCTGAAACTGTACAAAGCACATCATGCCAAAGTCCAAGGGAAATTTCTCCAAATAAAATCAGGGCAAGCTCTGCTATGGAGAAAAGGCTATGTCCTTCAGAAACCAGTACCGTACTGGTCCATTCACAAAAGGAGCACAGGCTCTACTGGCAAGACCTTGTTCTCTCTTACCCCATCATTGCCCTCAGCATGAGGACATGCATCTTAATTCTCTGAGGAGAGGGCACACACTGGGTTGCCAAGATGATGATTTAGTACTTGAGTTGGGCAGGAGACTTAAGCTATACTCTAAAAACTTACAACCCAGAGTTATTGAAGAAGCTGAGACCCCAGAAATAGAATTGAAGCTGCAAAATACAGTAAGTGGTGTACAGAAAAAGTGTCCAATCCCATGCCAGTAGTCAAGCTTGCACAATTCTTGAGATGGATGGCAAGTTAAAACGTGTGAAGCCATCAGGCCCACTCTTCATTTTGACACATGGATATTATCACAACCTCTAGATGGGCCTTAAGCTTAATACAGCACTTTATTGTTTAAAGCAACTTGTGAACCAAATAAATGGAAGCTTAATAGCAGAGGAAAAGCCAAGCCTGAGTTCAACTCTGGTAATATAATACTTGGGGTTTTCCGTGCCCATTCCTTCCATTGAGTTTAAGACACATCACTAGCATGATCTCATTAATCCTTCCAACACCCCATGAAAGAAGTAGGCAGCAAGTATTTTAATCTCTCTTTATGAGATAAAAAATGAGCTGCCTAACTGTTCCCAGTATTACAGCTGGCACTCAGACCTGGATCGGAGAAACAGTTGACTTTGATCGCAGTAAAGACTTGAATATACTGGCCTATTTTAAAGGCAATGCCTCTTACTAAGATGAGATGGATTTCTTAATAAGGCAGATGCACACCACATACTTTCCAAATGAATTGCCACTTCATTTCTCGCAGTTTTCACACTCTATGCTAGACTGTCAAATAAAGTAGTTTTTAAAATGCATACTTCCCTAGACCTCTTGGCTTCGCGTTATGCTCTACAAATGCGCTTCTAGAATAGGGGCATCCTCAGGTCCAGGGGGTTACTCAGCAGGGTGCCAAAGGGAACACACACAGTCTTCTGACCAATGGGCACATTTTCTTGGATCTCAGTTTAAATGGATGGTCATTTAAAATCTGGTTTTTATATTAAATATATTTTGAAATGAAATGCAAAATTAGCATGAGTTTTTAAAGTGATTCATAAAAGAAATGATACCTTTAAGCACCGTGTTTCAGAGTATGCAGACAGGCAGGTCAAAGTAGAGGCAGAAGGGATGGATGATAGTTGTACTTTGCTATTAGGATAGTCATAGGGGCACACTTGAGAAGACTTAAAAAACAGAACTAAGAAACTTAAGAGGAAAAACTATTTTCATCTACTTGCCTGGCCCAAACCATCCCAGGCAGATGGGACCATATCTTTCCATAAAAGCTTTTACTTGGCTTTCTTTTCCCATAGACTCCAAGTGGGATTCCACTTTGGATCTTCTAAAAATGTATCCTAAGACCACCCATAGAAAAATGCTATATCCACACTCAACTCAGACAATATCAAAAGCTATTTATTTGTTGCACTGTTTTTAGAATGCCTGACACATGCCACATTCACCCTGCTGAAGTCCTTTAACTATAAGCTGGTCTGTGAGGGACCCGAGAACAGAGACACTGTTCTCTTTACTCTCTCAACTAAAAAATAAAAGAAGAGAGAATTACCACAGATGTAGGAATGATTCCTTCAAATTTACTAAAAGTGTCCACCAACTGTCAAAACAGCCACGTGACCAAGTAGGCAAGAGACAGAAGCACATGCAAGGAACCTGCAGGTTATCGGGAAAATCGGATGACTTTTGCAAACGCCTGCTCCTTCCAACACATACTTCCACATGCTCAGAGCAGGGTTCATGATGGAGGCCCATTCAAATATTCCTGGAAGCTAGGAGGACAACCGCTTCCCAAATCCAAGATGTGTGACAGGAGGCTAGGGAAAGATCTAAATCGAAACCACCAAAATCAACTACTGACTCCACTAAGGAACCCACCCAATGACTCCACCTGTGGGAGACAGTCCTTTCAAGTTCCTCAGGACACTTCTAGATTTATGAATGAACCAGGTACAGAAATGCACCTCTGTGTCCCTTCAGTTCCTGAAATATCCCAAGAAACAAGATTTTGGCTTTCAATTGTTCTGGGATCTCAGGCCTCATGAAGAAAGTGGTGAGCACTGTCCGGCAGCCATGGACCTCCCCTTAAGCTCATCTTGTATTTCTACCCACTAACTCAGATTTCCAACTCAGAAAAACTGTTGCCACATCCATTCTGATTAATCAGGGCACTGCAACACTGGGAAAATTTTATAAGAAGACTTTAAACTTTATTTTGAAAACAGATCTTGTGTACCTAAATGAATGGTCCTTGTTCAGTCACCCTGGAAAAACCACGTGTTATTTTAAAGAGCAAATCATTTGGAATCTCCATTCTGAAACAACCTTCAATTAATTATTTATTAACTATGTAGGCTTTAAAAATGAGAAATACATGCCAGATAAAAGTTTAAAACAAGCAAAAATCCCTCACTTCCCAATGCATCTAATCGCTGACTCAGCCACGTTCCTTATTTTCTTATATTTGCAATCAGAGTCCTTCCATGGAGCTTGGTAAAATCTGCAGTGTTCCTGCTTAGACTGCAATCTTTCTACCAGCCATCAGACATAGCTCTACCCTTTTGTACTTTCCATGTCCTAAATGCCAATATCCGGGCGTGTTCCCTGCCAGCCTCCCTTCTCTTAACAGTACCAGCTTTGACAGAGTAAAAAAAAAAAAAAAATCCTTTCCTAGAATAGTACTCTGAGAATTAATCCATTAAGGAGGAGAAGAAATAATCCCTAACTGCCACATACACAGCAATTAGGCACCTGGGGAGTGCATTCCCGAACCAGAACATGGACCCCCCCTGTGAGCTTAGGTGGGGATGAGGAAACACCAGTACATGCCATGGCTTGAAAAGAATGGAATAAGCATGTACCCTTCGAGGTTCCTGGTCAGATACAAGAAACTGACCCGAGTAAGTTTAGGTAGGAAAAAAGGTTTTCTAGTGGCAAGGTTCTGGGTGGCTCACTGTCTGCAGGAGGGCTGGAAACCCAGGCTCAGATTGGAACCAAGAGGGCACGATGCAGTCAAGGTGTCCCCACATGATAGCCTGCTGTAGCCATTGCTGCTACAGCTGCTTCACCACAATGGACAGCTACTTTCAGGCCCTAAACACAGCCATCAGGACAGTGGCCCATTATCCTGCAGAGACAGGACCTCAGAACCAATCTTCTGAGAAAAGGCCAGAACTGCCTGGATCACATGTCTAAACTAATAGAAAGAGGAGACACAGGAAGGTGGCTGCCCCTGGCTTAGGCACAGGAGGCTGATCTCAACCTCCTATCTGCCTTTGAATCCCATAAAAAAGTGTGCCTAGCGCTAGTGTGTGCATGCACGCATGCACACACAAACACACACACACACACACACACACACACACACACACACAGATGAGCCTTCTGTCACTGCAGGATTTAGAAGATAGGACTTATAAGATCCCTTCTGGTTTCTAAAATATTATGAAGAATCAGTTGAAGATTTCATACTAATCATCCTAAACAGAAAAGATAGGTATGGATTTTACTTATTCAAACAAGAAATTAATAGCCTATTTCCTCAATCTATTTTCACAGAGAAAGATCTAATGAAAGCCACTCATTACAACAAACCAAATATTATGCCTCTGTAAATTAGGCTACTATAATTAAGTGCACAATTAAGTACTTAATAGGTTCATTTATCTTTCTAATTTTGGCTTTTGAAAAACAAGCTGAATTGATTTTCTCCAATGATACTAAATAAATACTGTTATAAAGTTGACAGCAAATGACAGAAGGGGGGGTGGAATCTGCAAGAGACTGTCCTGTATAGAAGGACATATGTTCACTGTGACTTCAGAGAACACAGATGTTATTAAACAGCAGCAATTACACAATCAGATTTTAACTCAATATACGAATACCTTGGAACATTTAAAAAACAACATCCTATAATGGAGTAAGTTCCACAACAATATAGTGGCTCCCACCAGCAGAGGTATGGGAGCAGAGTAAGTAGCCATTCCAGGAACACAGTGCAGTGGACTCCATGCCTGTGTTCCCCTGCCTACATGCCCATGCTGAAACCCTCATCCCAATGTGACACTTGGGAACGGGGCCTTTGAAAGGTCAGAGGGTGGAGCCCTCGTGAATAGATCAGTGCCCTCATTATGAATAGGCCAGGGAACCAGGTAGCTCTTTTCCCACCATGTAAGGACACATGGAAACCACTCACCAAGAACCAGGCCAAGATGGCACCCGATGTCACAATTCCAGCCTTCCAGACTATGAGAAATAAATGTGTTGTTTAAGCCACCCAATCAGTGGTAACTTGTTACAGCAGCCCCCACTGACCCAGACACACAGCATGTAGAACAACAGCACTAGATAAGTGGGTAGGTTTGTTGGTCCACACCTCAAAGTTCCTGTCCAACTAGGGCTCTAAAAAAAATAATTTCCATTGTCTGAAAAAGCTGAACCTAGCAAGATACAATTCTAAATTTATATAAAAACAATAGATCAAATATAGGATAAGTTAAACATGAGTCTCAAGGTGCATCCAGTCAACTAGCTAATACAAGCTGAGATTTTACTAGAAGAGTAGAATAGACCACCCACCCATGAGTTCCAAGTTCATCTTAGGGTTTCCTTTTTTAAAAAGGACACCATTACACTCAAAAGTTTCTGGAAGGTGGTAAACAGAACTCAAGGCAAGGGAAAACCCTGTCAAGAAGAGAACCAGGAGATGGGAATGATGAAATGAGAAAATAAAGGGGGTCTGTGTGAGTGTGCTTACGCTGCCCCAACATACCTCGGACTTGGCGGCTTCCACAACAGACATTTCTCTTCTAGTCCAAGGTGCCATCGGGACTGGCTCCTGGGGAGGGCTCTTCCCAGTTTGGAGTTGGTCAGCCTCTCGCTAAGTCCTCACGTGGCCTTTCTTCTGTGAGTGCACACTCCTGGTGCCTCTTCCTCTTATTGTGGCCCACCCTTATGACATCAGTTAACATTAATTATCTCCAAATACAGTCATCACACTAGGGGTGAGGGCCCAACATAATCAGATTGAGAAGGAAACAACTTAGTTCATGACAGATCCAATCTCAAATATATGAAAGAATATGTCTGAAGATGATATTAACTTGTTCTTTCTTGCTCTACAAGGTGGAGTTAGAAACAGAGCGAGCCTATCAGAGCTGGTCTAGATGAAGCCTGAGTTTCTCTCAACACTGTAGGATCTCAACGCTATAGTCACTGGGCACTTTTTATGGACCAAGCTTTGTGCTAATGCACTATTTCACTGTTTTGTGTTGACTATGAGGCAGATACAACAATTTACTGTTGTTATTACAAACTGAGGCTGGTTCCTGCCCAATGTCACACTGCTGGTAAGTGGCAAAAGGACAAGATCCCCAGCAATCAAACTCCAAGGTCACCCAACCCAGCCTTTTAACCATTACATTCATGTAACAACAGAAAGTCAGAAGAAACTGAAGTATGAACAACCACATTACCACCACTGCTTATTTTTATTCCGAGGTACTAGTTGCTGGCATACACTGTCAGAGTTAATCTGCAAGCCAAGGAGTAGGTGTCAGAGATGGGGAGACAGACTCAGAAAGCCTTCCTCAAACTCACAGTGACTCAAAACATAGGGGGCCCAAGATCAAACCTAAGTGACTTCAGATGCAAATCTTCTGTCAAGTGTAATCCATTCCTGTTGGACTATCATCACTGGCTCAGGTCCTGGGACCCAATAAACATCAAAATGCCCTGAAGCTCCCAGAGAGGACCAAACATAATCCAAACCTCACCTTCAAGAGGGAAAGAGAAGTGAGGTCGGCAAATCAATCAAAACAAAATCAAGCTTTCCAACATCAGTCTTGTGGCGATTTGGCAAAACCTTTTGGCTCCTACTCTGTGTTAGTCCCAGGGAACATGAAGAGCAGGGGATAAAAGGGAAATCCCACCCACCTAAGCCCTTCACTTAGTGCAGCAGATGAAAGAAACAAGCGCAATACATAACGTGCCAAAGGGCCCAGAGGGTGAAGGGACAGAGAAGCAGGAATGAAGGACATGATGGGTGCGACTAAAACCAGCGGTCAGGGGAGGGCTGGGTTTAAACTGCCTAAGACTGCAGCAGCAGCTCTTACATCCAACAGGTCCTGTGGCCTTGACGACAGGTCAGCACTCCTGGCCGTCCACTGGAGGAGAGGGTGGTCCACAGTGCCAACAGCAAACATGTCAAAGAAAAAGGAAAATAAGAGTCTTCTTCCTTGACGGCAAGGAAAGGAGTGACTGAGTTCTGTTGCCATGGCACTGGGCAAACAGAGAGCACAGCATTCCAAGGGCCACCGTAGGAAGAGAAACTCACCAGTGAGGAGAAGACACAGGGCAAACAGAGGTCTCCCTACCAGGCCCAAGGCCAGAGGTGGCCGGCAGCAAGCAAGGCTTTCTAAAGTGGCAAGGAGGCAGGACGGTGGCACATGCCTATAATCACAGCAACTTGGGAGGCTATGGAGGAAAAAGGGCAAGTTGGAGGCCAGCCTCACCAATTCAGTGAGATCCTTGGTAACTTATTCTCAAAAATAAGAAAATTAAAAGGAACTGGGGATGTAGCTCAGTGGTAAAGCACCCCTGGTTCAATCCCTGATACCAAAAGCAGTCAGGACAACAAGTATAGCAAAGGGAAGAGATCAGAAGTACTATGGAAAACAGCTTTGCCTAATCCCTATGTCCCTGAGCATCAGAGTACTTAATAAGCAAAAAAATTTAAAAAACAAAATAAAAGGAATACCAAGTTTTCGAAGTACTCTATATCGCATTACCATATTTCTATCTAGCTATTGTCTGAAATGTTCACCTTTTTTGCTAACATGTACCTTCCATTTCAGTTGCCTAACTTACCAATGTGCACATTTCTTCATAAACAAGTAGCCCAGGAGTGCAAGGCTGCGTGGTGGGACTAAAAGGAAGGGTCAGTGGAATAAGTCCCAAAGTCTACTTCTTTCTAAGATGTAGATCTATGGAATTCTGGGTATGTCACAGGGCCTATCTCAGTCTGTTGCTCTTTATCTGTAAGACTCAGAGGAAGATTAAGAGAGATAAACAGAAAGGCTGATTTACAATAGCAAGCTAACAAACATTAATTCCTTGCCACCAAGAGTTGCCATATCTTCTGTTCTAGTACCATCAGTGATGGGAAGGGTGGAACGGTTCATTCCAGATAACTGGAATTAGAGAATTTTTTAAATTATACATAACTCAAAATCTTCCTTAACACATAAAGAGAAAATTTAAGAAAGAAGAAAATACTAACTACAAATCAACATAAGGAAAATATTTCAATAATCAAAGATCATTGATCAAATGATCAAAGATCAAATCATGATCAAAGAAGATACCTTTGCTAGTCCTCAGTTCACAAAGGTACTTTAGAACAGACACTCTGGAACCCTCATGGCAGGAGTGGACATAGACCTGACTAGTGTTCACCAACATCAAGGCCTCTTCCATCTCCACTCTGGGAAGATAACAACTCCTTGCCCCCTGCAGCTGGGCCCATAGAGAGGGGAGTAATCAAGATCACATGCCCCAGAACTGACAGCTGATTCAAATCCTAGACCTCACATACTTACTGTGTATTTGGGAGAACTGTTCAACCTCTCCATGCCTTAGTTTTTTCAACTGTAAAACAGCACCTCACAGGGATATTCTGAAGATTACACAAAATTCTAGCACAGTGCTAGGCACACAGTTTAAGTGGTAACAGAAATCACTGATCTGTGTGGCAGGTACTGTTCTACACATTTACCTGGGGTGACTGTTTTATCAATCAATCAGCATTAGCAAAGAATATTGTTTCTTGTAACAGCAAATATCTGTATACAAACAACTGGATAACTAAGCCAAAGCACACAAAGCAAGTCTGTATAGCTATTAGAGAGAGTGAGGTGGCTCTGTACAAGGTGATAAGGATCTCCAAGTGTACTAAACTTTTTTTTTTTAAGGTAAGATATAGAAAAATGTGTATGAAGCAGCCCAAGTGGCATACACCTGTAATCCCATCTACTTGGAAGGCTGACATGGGAGGATCACAAGTTCAAGGCCAGCCTGGGGAACATAGTGAGATCCTATCTCAAAAGTGGGGTGGAGAGTACTAATAATCCCTTTTGTGCAAAAAGAGATGGATGGATGGATGGATGGATGCATGGATGCATGGATGCTAAAACTGCCATAAGCTTTGTTTGTTTAAAAAGTGAAGCCAGGTTGCCTGCAGTTTAATGGAGGCTCATTTCCTACTAGTTATTCCATTTGGGGAGGTATTCAAACACAGCCCCAGTATCCTCACCCATAAAACAGGATGAATAATAACCCCTACTTCTTATAGTATTCTTGGGGATTAAAGAGCTAATACATAAAATACCCCTTGGCATACAGTAAACAATCAGTTAATGTGACTTGTTTTATTACTAACCATTTTAATATGTCAACAGGGGCTGTGAGCTAATGGATCTTTCTGTTTTCTTTACACTTATCTTCAGTTAGAAAGATAATACCACTGGTGTCCCTTGAAAATACAAAATTACATTTGTTGACATGAGAGCTGTATGGAAAGTATCAAATGAGAAATGCTAGTGCAAATGGCATATACAGCACAAGCTCACTTTTCTTAATATATTTAGAGTTATGTGAATAAATGCACATTTAAAACATCGGATATGAACTAGAATGTCACCAGTGGTTTCTCGGTGGGGTGGATTATAGGTTATATTTTCTTCTTTTGCTTTTCCCTATTTTCTGCATTACTTAAAACAAACATACATTACCTGTGTGAAGTGTCATAATTTACTTTCAACCATAGAAGCTACAAAGAAAGAAGTTAAACTGAGAGGCTTCCAATGATATAATCAGCAATGGACTTTAAAGTGAAAACATGTGAAAAACATACGTATTTTTTTGAGAGTAGTACATTAGGTATTATAGTGCTAACCAGGAAATCAGGCCTGCTCAGCAATAGTGAGGCCCACCACTGTCCACTGGGCCTGGCTCCAGGGAGGTGTGCTGGCTTCAAGAACCAGAATGTGGCCCCAGGTACCCAGGAGCCAAAGCTGGTAAGAGCTTAGAACTGAAAGTCCAGAGGGCACCCGGGCAAGGTCAGCAACAGCCCTGCACACCCACACACCATCCCAACATTAATTCCATAGCCGCAAATCCTTAACAGACCCTGGGTGCACAGCAAGGGATAACTAAAACAGTAAAATGCTGTTTAAAAATGAGTTTGCATTATGAATGCTCTTAAAATGTCAAGCCCTGAATAAGGCAAGGAGGGTGGGGGAAGGTCAGATTTGATATAAAAGCAGAAAGGGCAAGGTGATGTTGTCCTCAGCAAATCCTTGTGTTACCATTTTGAAAAATCTGAAAACTGACAAATGATCAATCACACAAATTATAATTTGCCTATTCTCTCCCCAAAATCTCTACATGACCTGGGGCCCGCTGGTCGGACGAAATGAGGGCCAACAGGCCTAAGGACGCAGTCATCTCGAGATGGGTTTATGCTACAGGAATGGGGAGTAGGGAGCAGCAGGAACGGCTGCTCCTGGTCCCCACAAGGCCAGGTCCCCACCTCACACCGTTCAGATCACTGTTCCACTGGGATGACTTCGAGAGAAAGTGAACAGGCCAACTTTGGCTTTCTTGGCCTCTGTATCTGCACCTCTCAATCTCAATCTCTCACCCTCTCTCTCCTCTTCTCTCCTTCTTATCACTGCAGAAAGGCCAGCAAGAAGCCACCATCACAGAAGGAGATGGCAGCCAAGCACTTCAGCCTCAAGGAATGCAAAGGACAGCGAGCCCAAGCACCGCAGTTGCACAGTGAGCTCTGTGACCTCAGTCTGGTCCCCTCCCCATTCTGGGCCTCCTTTCTCATCTAGAGGGTAAATGAGTAAGAAGAGGCTTCTGAGATCCTTAACCTGCCTTGCAATTCTGTGATTTCACAACATCTAAATAAGGTCACTCAACAGGAGAATCACCAGGACCCTGCAGGGAGGCAGCCCAGGGGCAGCTTCGTGTCCTCTCATTTCTCACTTAATGACTCCCCGCATTTCTTGCCAAGAAGGGCATACAAAAATCCACGTTTTAATTTTTATATATTGTGCTTAAAAACAGAAGTGCTTGCATTTGACTCTGGATTCTGCAATTCTTTCCACTCATAATGAGCAGCTCTTACATGAAGTCAGCTGAGTTTTATCTTGGGCAGCACATTCTTAACAAGAGAATTACAATTTGGATTAATGTAATCAATAGTATTTTCATTCTTTTGATATGGTCTGCCCAATATTTCTTCCAAGAAAAATATTTTTTGGAGTAATATTGATTTATTTACCTAACTAGCATTTCTTTTTTTTTCTTTTTTTTTTATTTATATATGATAGCGGAATGCATCACAATTCTTATTACACATACAGAGCACAACTTTTCATATCTCTGGTTGTATACAAAGTATATTTACACCAACTCGTATCTTTATACATGTACTTTGGATAATAATGATCATAACATTCCACCATCATTTATAACCCCATGCCTCCTCCCTTTCCCTCCAACAACTCTGCCTTATCTAGAGTTCCTCTATTCCTCCCAGGGTCCCGCTTCCTATCCCACTATGAATCAGCCTCCTTACATCAAAGAAAACATTTGGCATTTGGTTTTTTGGGATTGGCTTACTTCAATTAGCATTATCTTCTACAACTCCATCCATTTACCTGCAAGTGCCATGATTTTATTCTCTTTTATTCCTGATTAATATTTCATTGTGTTGTTTGTCTTTATAATAGCTGCCATTCTGACTGGAGTGAGATAAAATCTTAGAGTAGTTTTGATTTGCATTTCTCTAATTGCTAGTGATGGTGAACATTTTTTCATGTATTTGTTGATTGATTGTATATCATCTTCTGAGAAGTGACTATTCAGGTCCTTGGCCCATTTATTGATTGCATTATTTGTTTTTTTGGGTTTTTTTTGTTTTTTGAGGGTTTTTTTGGTGTTTAGCTTTTTGAGTTCTTTATATACCCTAGAGATTAGTGCTCTAACTGATGTGTGAGGAGTAAAGATTTGCTCCCAAGATGTAGGCTCTCTATTCACCTCACAGATTGTTTCTTTTGCTGAGAAGAAACTTTTTAGTTTGAGTCCATCCCATTTATTGATTCTTGATTTTAATTCTTGCGACATAGGAGACTTGTTAAGGAAGTTGGGGCCTAATCCCACATGATGGAGATTAGGGCCTACTTTTTCTTCTATTAGACGCAGGGTCTCTGGTTTTATTCCTAAGTCCTTGATCCATTTTGAGTTGAGTTTTGTTCATGGTGAGAGATAGGGGTTTAATTTCATTTTGTTGCATATGGATTTCCAGTTTTCCCTGCACCATATATTTTTTATTATTTTTACTACTAATGTTTTATTAGAGCTTTTGTAACAATGAAGCATTTATTTTGATATCAAATAAATCATGCTCTTCAAAGCACTAAAGAATATAAATACTCTCTTCTACCTGTAATATGCTATGTAAATACAGGTTATAAGTCCTTTCTTGCCTAGAGAAGTGTTTTTTTGTTTATCCTCTGCTGTGGAAACAAACCTCCCGAACATTAAGAGGTAGAAGAGTATCCAGAATCCAGAAATCAGATTTAACCATTATTAAATAAACAAGAAATATTGTACACTTACCTATGTTTTCACAGATACTAAAGTCAAAAGCACTATTTAGCTGGGTATGGTGGGGCACACGCCTGTAATCCCAGCGGTTTGGGAGGCTAAGGCAGGAGATCATGAGTTCAAAGCCAACCTCAGCAACTTAGCAAGGCCCTAAGGAACTCAGTGAGACCCTGTCTCTAAATAAAATATAAAAAAGGGCTGGGGATGTGGCTTGGTGGCTAAATGCCCCTGGGTTTAATCCCCAGTACAAAAAAAAAAAAAAAAAAAAATTCTATGTAACAGGTTTCCTGCCTGCAAACAGTTTACAATCCCATGTGAAAATCAAATGTATGTACATGATACATACCAGCTATGGCCTAGTGCATACCAAATGCTACAGCAGACACTAGGGATATGAGCAGGACTTGCTCCTGCTGTACAAAGGCTCACAAGCTCTGCCCCCACCACAGTGGGGGGGTCTAGTGCTCTTCCCAAGAATGGGATGGCTTCCAAGGTGCAGGCAAAGGGGAAGAGATGACACTATCTCACCATCACTTCTTTTCATGTGTCTGTCTCCTGGAGGTGTCCTTTCTTTTTATAGTCTGACAATTTCTACCATTTAATTGGTGCACTTAGTCTATACACATTTAATTTAATTACAAATGTACTTGGTTTTCCACACACCTACTGATTTTGTGCTATTTGTGCCACCCTATTTGATCTTTCATTCCTTTCTTGCCTCCTTTGGAACTGGTTTGTTTTTGATTATCCCATCCCTCCAAGTTTAGCAGCCACAGACTCTATTTCCGTGCTTTGATTATCTAAAAATTACAGTAAGTCTAGTCAACTTACTCATGTGCAATGGTAATCAATTCTCCAGCTTTTTTGCCTGATCTTCCATACTTCAACTCTACGTACACCTTCACCAGCCCCAAGCCCAATTCTAACCGCTGAGCTTCAGCCACCATGAACCTACCTGCAGGTCCTTCAGCTTCTCACACAGCCCCTGACCGGGGGTCTTTGCACTGGGCTGCTCCCCACAGCTGGAATGCCACCCCAATCCTCCTCACCCCCTTCTCAACCTGGCAGAATCCTGCTCATCTGCCAGGCCCCCAGGAGTTCTTTGCAAACTGACCTCCCCTCCCCAGGATGCTTCATCTCCCCCACATCCCCCCAATACATCAAGCTACAACAGGGAGGACTGCTGGACAGAAGCCACCGGTATAGGGACCTACCTGAATGACTGCAGAGCCCTGGGCAGCACATAATGGGTGCTGTACATATTTACTGAGTGAAAAATGAATGAATGCAAGTTTCAAGACATGCTAAAATCAGGAAGGAATAAAAGACACAGGGGCTGGGGCTATAGCTCAGTGACAGAGTGCTTGCCTAGCATGTGTGAGGCACTGGGTTCGATCCTCACCATCACATAAAAACAAGCACACAAAATAAAGGCCTGCTGTCCATACACAACCAACCAACCAACCAACCAACAAACAAACAAGACACAGATTCCCCAAAACAAATAACAAAGTCCTCTCACTACAGAAGCCAAAAGACTAATTTAATTTAGGAACCCAGGCTCTCCAGCCAAAGTGCATGAATTCAAAACCAGATTCTACCACTTGTTAGTGAGTAGTCCTGGTCAATAAACTACTGCCCTGTGGCTGAAAATAGGGAAAATCATAAAACAACCCAATCAGGTTACTCTAAGGAATAAATGAGATAATATCTGAAATGAGAGAATACCTGGAACACCTTCTATTAAGATCTGTACACATTTATAGTAGCACCTGGCAGTTAGTCCATATAGGACTAGCTGCTCCTATATTTTATTTTGAGACAGGGTCTCACTATGTTGCTTACAGCCTTGCCAAGTTGCTGAGGCTGGCTTTGAACTTGAATCCTCCTGCCTCAGCCTCCCAAGCTACCAGGATCACAGGTGTTTACCACCACACCCAGCTGGACTACAACTCTCAAAACATCCTTATTTAAAACCTGGCTTACTAACATAAGCCTTTGTATCAGAGCAATGAGGACAATGTCACTGGATCTCAATAATGGAAAACCATCAACCAGAATTAAAAAAAAAAAAAAAAATCTAAACAGCATGAATTTTACAACTTAAATACAGAAATGGGAGCAATAACACATTTTCATAATCTATTAAAAAATGGGGGCCAGGGTGAAGCTCAGTGATGGGGTGCATGCTCAGCACACAGGCGGCACTGGGCTCAATTTCCTGAGCCACCCAAAAAATAATAATAAAAATAACTGAGCTCAGTGGTGAACACTGTAATCCCACTGCCTCGGGAGGCTGAGGCAGAAGGATTGAATGTTCAAGGTCAGCCTCCCTGGGCAACTTAGTAAGACTGTATCTCAAAAAAAAAAAAAAAAAAAAAAAAACGAAAGGCTGGGGGTGTGGGGGTGTGGGGATGTGGCTCAGTGGCAAAGCACCCCTGGGTTTAATAACCCAGTACCAAAAAAAATTTCTTTAATTTTTTTAAAAGATCTAAAAAAAAAAAAAAAACATTTTAACATTTAAAATAAGAACTTCGTTTTTAAAATGAGGTAAGAATTTTGTAAACTGGGTAGTCCTACTGAATTGTTTTATATTTCCTTAATTGTTGCTATAAGAAATAGAGAGTTTTTAAAATTTTAAATTATCTAAAATATATTATCCAAATACTAAAATTATTTCTTATTATTCCATATAACAAACAAAAATTTTAATTTGGAGATTTCTGCCTCCCTAAATACTGAAATAAATTATTTCATTATCTTAGAAGTCAATCAAATATTTTTCAATTAGTTTGACTTTAATAGATATTCTGACTCCAAATTTATATCTCTATGTTAAAATCATATTATCAAGCTTTTCTGTAACCTATGTTATGTTATCACCCACAGTTCTTCTTAAAGACTTAACTAGGCACCGTGTCTGTACTCCAACTACTCAGGAGGCTGAGACAGGGGATCCACTTGAGCCCAGGAATTCAAAATCAGCTGGAAAACACAATGAGACCCCCATCTCTAAATAAACACACAAATAC
Source organism: Callospermophilus lateralis (assembly GCF_048772815.1). NCBI lineage: Eukaryota > Metazoa > Chordata > Mammalia > Rodentia > Sciuridae > Callospermophilus > Callospermophilus lateralis. Next base: position 16,552,386 of record NC_135308.1, on the reverse strand, counting down.
TAAGATTCTAGGTTTATTTGAATTTCCTAAACCACAAAATGTAGGTTAGCGCAGCAATGTGACCTAAAATACTAGATAATTACATAATAAAATTACATTAATTCAGATTAGTTGCAGAGAGTAGAAGTAAATTTTGGAGTTTTATTTTAAAAATAAAATGATATGATACTTTCAGATACAGAGAATGAATGATATTGGGTTGACAATACAGGTCTTTGGAGAAACTTCATTCATGACCTGATAGTTACCACTAGAACTAGAACTTGAGTTACAGTATTCAAAGGCACTTAAAATAAAGCCCTCTTTGGGTGCTGAGTTGTTCGCTTGTTTTTTTGTCCATTCTATTTTATTTTTGCCGCCAAGTACTGAGTGCCTCATCTGAGTAAAACTCTGTTTACTTACAACAACTATCTCATTTACTCCCCAGAACACTCCTGTAAGGTTGATAAGATCCCCCCACACTTAAAACATCAGGAAAAACACACAACAAGAAGGTCTACATGGCTCTATGTCACTACACATATGCATCAAGTCCACTGAGGTAAGAATGGTCACTTCAGGCCCTGTGTGGTGGTACATGCCTGCCTGTGGCTGAGACAGGAGGGATCACAAGTTCAAAGCCAGCCTCAGCAAATGAACTAAGCAACTCAGTGAGACTCTGTCTCTAAATAAAAAACAAAATAGGGTGGGGATGTGGCTTAGTGGCCAAGTACCCCGGGGTTCAATCCCGGAACCACCCCCACATGAGAGGGAGGAGGAGGGAGGGGGAGGGAGGAGGGAGGGAGGAGAAGGTGGGGGAGAGGGAGAGAGGGGGGAGGGGGGAAGAAAGAGAATGGTCACTTCAGCACAAATGTTCAATGTTTGAAAACGATGTAATGGTGCTATATTTTGCTTATCTGGTTAGCAGATATATTTCAAATGCTGCTTTTGAAGAGCAGCATATGTTACTTATCACTAAATGCCTGCCCCTAAAGGATTCTTTAAGCCCAGTAGGAGTCATTGAGCAGTTTATAAACTGGACACCAAAGGGAACACCCCTTCAAGAGAAGAAAAAACATGTCAGGGACAACAAGGGCCAGGAAGCAGGAGATGAAGAAGTAACTTTCCTGAACTTCACACAAGGTGCCCAAGGTGACAGAGCTGTCACAGGGACAGAAATGCTTGCACTGCCGAGCTCACTAAGTTTAGGGCAGGGTCAAATGACATAGTGTGCATTACAATACTTTGTAAAGTAGACTTGGTGTCATGATACAATTTGGCAAAACATTTTCACTCTGTATTTTTGTTTTTGAAAGATCTAAAGACAGTAGAATGAATCAGACATAACTGTCCTATGTTCATATATGAATACACAACCAGTGAAAACTCCATATCATGTACAACCACAAGAATGGGATCCGCATTAAAGTAAGTTATACTCCATGTGCATATAATATGTCAAAATAAACACTCTGCTGTAATGTATACCTAAAAAGAACAAATTTTTGAAAGTGGGGGGGAGAAAAAGAAAGATAAAGATCTAGGGGCTGGGGCTTAGTGGCAGAGCACTTGCCTAGCATGGGTGAGGCACTAGGCTCGATTCTTAATACCGCATACAAAAATAAGCAAATAAAATAAAGGCATGGTATCCATTTACAATTAAAAAAAATAAAATTTTTAAAAAGATCTATAGCACTCCTAATATAATTTATGTTTTGGAAGCAAAATCTTTTAAGAAATTTAGCTTAAATTTTAAAACTATCAGGGTACAAATAAGGTTAGGCTTACAGAAATTTCTTTTAAAAAAATTTTTTTGTTGTTTTACCATGTAAGCTACAATTGCATGAGCTAAATGTACACACAAAATACAAAACAAGGGCCTAACCATGAACTTACTCCTTCTTTCAACAAATATTTACAGAGTACCTACCTACCCTGTGCCAAGTTCCAGGCTAGTACATAGAGGAATAAAATTAAATAAAACAAAGTCCTAAACTTCTAGATCATCTTTGAATCCTTTGCATGTAAGAGTACCTGGCACACAGTAGGCACCGAGGAAAGTTCTAGAAATAAATGTGTATATGAAGTCAGATGTAGAGAAATGACCAGAAAAGCTTCATCTATACTAAGTACATACACCACCAGGGGCTGGGGACAAAGCAGCAGGGCTACCCAGCACTGGCCTAGCATGCAAGACCCAGGGCTCCATCCCCAGCATGGTAAATAAATAAATCATTCTGAGACCGGTTGTGAAGGAGATGGGATCAAGAGTAGGCAAGCCTTATCCCAAAACTGCAAAATAATACAGGCCTGCTTCTCTGTTATCGCAGAAATAAAGAGACAGATGAAAAGCAGGCAAATAAATAAACCCCCAACTATGAAACCTGCTTTTCATCAATCAAATAAACCAGCAAAGGCAGCATTTCTAGGTCATTACCCTTGGGTCCAGCGTGCCACGTATAAAATGGCTTTCCTAATTAGTCTAATCATCACTTCTGCTCCTCATGGTTGTAGCTGCCTAATTACCCAAGGAAACCCAACCCCCTCACCAGGCTCTCAGGGCCCCACCTCCTTCCCACTGTTGAAGCCAGTTTTCCAGAGGAAAACAAGTACTGATTGGGGCGAAGAGAACCCAAAGTTTGGGAACCTATTTTTTTTTTTCTTAGAAACATAAAAAACAAATAATGTTCTACCATTCCTTCAGAAGTATGCAAATAAGAGAAGGGAAAATAATTCTGGCTTCTAAAATTCTCAATTATACAAAAATGAAAGCAATGGGAAAATAACAAAAGACACAAAAAAACACATGCTTTTGCTCCAGAATGTGGGTGCAAGGGAGCCGACTGTTTTGACCTGGGGATACCAAGCTGAATGAGAACCAAGGCTGAGCATAACCGGTGAGGTGACTGTCACTGTGTCCTACATAAGCAGAGGCCTGCATGGGAGACCCAGAGTAAGGGTGGCGTGGGACCCTTCTTTTTCAGACTGCCTCTATTCAGTTCCTCCTGTATGAGGAACTTAGGGGCTGGGGCTACAGCTCAGTTGTTAGAGTGCTTGCCTTGAATGCACAAGGCCCTGGGTTCAATCCCCAGAACCATAAATAAATAAATAAAAAGATCCTCTTAGGAAGAAATGAAAAGCAGAAACAAAGCAGTGGTCTGGGTATGCAAATAGTACTGGCAGCTCTGTGCTGATGTTCTAGTAGCAAGTTCTTTGTTATCTCAGGTAGGTGCTGGGCCAATGGCCTCCTTCCTTTAGTCTCTTCTCTTGGATACTTCAGAGCAAGCTTTCTGGTAACAGAAGTTAAAAAAGAGAGAGAGAGAGAGAGAGAGACCAGAAGCCGGGCGCAGTGGCGCACACCTATAATCCCAGCAAGGATCGCAAGTTCAAAGCCAGCCTCAGGGACAGCAAGGTGCTAAAGCAACTCAGTGAGACCCCCGTCTCTAGAACTTGGATGAAAAAGACAGTGTTACTTGGTATTGTTATATTTATTTTTTTAATATCTTTATTTTTTTAGTTTTTTAGTTTTAGGTGCAGAAGAGCACTGAAGAAAAAAAATACTAGACAGAAAAAGTATTAAATGAGATAAAATTATTTAATGAGAACACTAGGAACTAGAGACTGTCCTGCTCTGATAATTTCCTAGCACTAATTTCTTTAGCTCTGAGGTCTGATTACATTTACTGTGCTCATGGCACTTTCTTACACAACTTAGATCATACCAAGCAAATTTAACAACCAACAAACGTCCTAATAAGTGGGTGTTGCCTTCGTTCCTTTAAGCCGCCTCTCCAGGTCCGCCCTACAAGTAGGATTTGCGATCCGAGTACCTAGTATATGCCAGAGCGCAGCTGAGTCAACCGTGAACAAAGATGAGGCGCTTCCTGGTCTTTATTCTCATCCTTAAGTCCAGGTGGAAGGAACCTCACAATCTCCAACAAGAGAGCTCAACCTCAATGATTGGCAACTCCATGACGTCTGTCAATCAAGCGAGAAATCTACAGGGCTCTTCCTCTCCTTACATTGCATCCTTCATCCGTCATATTCTGCTCATCCACACCAACTGGCTCGCTTATCTTTCCACTTAGCTGGATCACAACTACCACCACCAGAGGAAGCTCCAAGAAATCTTCATCTCTAACCCAGAAAACTCCCCAACTGATCGCTCTACTTCCTTCCTTGGCCCCTCCAGTCCATTCTTCACGCTGCATCCAGAGCCTTTTTGCCTTTTTTAAGGAGCTAACCCACCTAAACTCCTTCAGTGATGTCCCATTTTCTTTTCTTTTCTTTTCTTTTTATTTATTTATGTACAAGGGATTGAACCCCTGGGCTCATGGCATTGAGCCAGACTTTTTTTATTTTGAGACAAGATCTCATTAGGGCTTTGCTAAGTTTCTGAGGCTGGTCTGGAACCTGCGATCCTCCTGTCTCAGTCTCCCAGGTATGCTCCGCCCCGCCCAGCAACTTCCCATCTTCATAGGATAAAATCCAAGCATCTACGGTCCCTCATGATCTGGCCTTCCTTTATGCCAATGCCATTCCCTCCACTCCTCCACCCGCCCTTCTTACTCACTTGGCTCAGCCCCTGGCCTTCTCTCCATCTTCTAAAGCTAAGCTATCTCCTGCCCAAGGCCCTGGGCTTGCTATTTCTCCATACCACATATGCTTCTCTGGCCAGCCCCATGTCATCTGCCACAGGCATCTGTTGGTTCTGCCTGCCCAGCACTCTGGCCTCTGGCCTCCTTTCTTCTTCAATTCATCTCTCCCTCATTCTCATTCCATGTGTTTGGCTTAAACTGGTAACTTCCTAGCATCCCCGCCCAGGGCATGCATGTGGACCAAAGGACTCAAACCTAACCAAGGTATCCCACTCCTTAGCCGCAGGGACACACATATAACTCAAACGGGGCCTATCAGAATTAATCCCAGGGATTTTGCTGGAAATTCTCAGGATAAGCTTGCTGTGGGGCCAGATGATGGGTAATGGCACTGAAAATCAGGCAGAGGATTTGCTGTGGCAAAAAAAAAAAAAAAAAAAATGGCCAAAGGCTCTGCTTACCTCTCAATTCTGTCCTGGAGGACAGGTGTCTCTGGTACATCAGGATCAAGATGAAGAAAAGATACAGGACAGTCCGGCCTCTAATCCTGGCTCAATCACTAGCTATAAAATCTTGAATAAATCAGTCCTCAGATTCCTCATCTGTAAAATGTGAAAGTAGGACCAGCTCCTCCCTAAGGACCACATCAGCACTGTGATTCCAGGTTCTCCTTATAAAAGCACAGCCCTAACCAGCATCAAAAACTACAAAAGCTTCCTTCCACCCAGCTATCTCCTCTGTGGGAGTATGAAAGGGCACTAGCACCTTGCCAGAAAGGAACATACGGATCTGGGAGCTTAAAAGCTCATACTCTGGATTCTAACTCCACTTTCTGGAAATATACTATTACAATAATCAGAGATACAGACAAAACATAATACACACACACACACACACACACACACACACACAAACGGTCATCACAGTATTTTACGTATAGTGAAAAAACTGAAAAAGTAGATAAAAAAGTTTTTTTTAATCTACAATTACCAAGACTATTTTTATAATCAGGAAAAATATGAAAAATAATTTTTTTATTCTAAAATGGAATTTTTTGTATTAGTTACACAATCCAAGTAAAGGTTGCACATGCCCATGAGTGCCTTCCCAGAGGCCCGCTCCGCGCCCTCCTTTTCCATGACCTGTAATTCCCATGATGACTACATTTACTAATGGATCAACTAGAAAGAATACTGAAACGTTACAAGAACACAGTTACCCAGGGCTCTCAATCTGGCCAAAGTGATTTCAAATAATTGATGGGTAGGGGAAGCAAAATATTCCCCAAAGACAGTTAACATGTCCACGTGGTCCTCAGCCCTCTTCCATTAACCCAGATAAACTTATCAACTCAGCCAGCCGACGCCTAAGTCCCAGGAAAATGAGATGCAAAGCTTGGGAGGAAGAAGCTGACAACCAGAGCCCCAGGAACACATGGCACCAGCAGGCAGGTTCTACCCAGGTCCAGCTCAGCTTTACATGGGTCTCTTCCCAGTATCCCTTGGAGATTGGCAAGGCAAATCTGCAATGCTTTAGACTGACACAGCTACAGCCACAGTACTGAACCAAAAGTCAGGCTGACTCTACAGGAGCAAAACTATGCAAACAAAAATCCTCAGAGATGAAATCGTCCATAGTCATAAGCAGGAGACAAAGATGTAGAGTAACAGGGTACACGTGTGTATGTATGAACGAGCACACACACTCTCTCTCTGTGTCCCCCCCCCCACACACACACACACTAATGCCCAGGGAGGCTTCAAGGTGCACCAGTTTCCTGGCTGTCCTCCAGCAAGCAGTCAACTGTAATCTACAAGCAGCACCTTATCTACCTGCATTAACCTCTAAAATAGGTCCAAACTGAGAAGTGGGGAGGAGAACTCTAGAATGTGCCAAGTTGTGACAACACAAAAACAATTGTGTGCTAACCAAAAAGGTGTGTTTCACTTAATCTAAGCAGGTAGAAAACTCCCAGGGAGTCCTTTAAGATTGTTTGTGAAACATTAAAAAAAAAAAAAAGCAAATCTCCTGATCCTTTGCTGAAAATTATTCAATGGTTTCCCATCTCAGAGTAAAACCCAATGACCCTACAACAACTGTGTTTGGGGAAACGTGGCACTCAGGAGGCTCTGAGTAAACACTCAGTTCTCAGAGTTACTGCCTCCTTTCTTTCTGCTTTCCATGCAAAGAGGCATATGTTTCCAAGGGAAATCCAAGACAGCGTTTTAAAAAGTTGAGGAAGCATTTTCCTGGGAAAATTACTGAGCTCTGAGTTCCGATAAGATAACCAAAAATAACTGGAGTGTGCACTAATTAGAACAAACAAAATGAACTTGGGCAAAACAAAGTTTTGATGAACAAACAAAATGAACAAACAAAACTACATCCTTTGAGCTCTGGAGAAGATTCAAAAGGACCCTTAAAATTTTGCTACAAGTCACTTCATCTGTCTCATCTACACTTTAGAAACCATAAAGAAAACAATAACCCGTGGGCTTCAAGTCAACACCTGGGCACTTGTCCAAATTTCCCCTTCATGTTCTCTAACTTTCTTGATTTCCTCACTTACAAAACAAGATTAGACTCTAAGAATTCTAAAGTCTGAGCTCTGACATCCCACTATTAAATCACAATCTGCAACTGAGAAATTATTTAGTTACAAAAAGAATTTAATTTTTTTAACATAATTCACTACAAAATCACAAACCCCCAAGACTGGAAAGAACTCAGAGGTTCTCTCACCTTGAACAACTTACAAGCTGGGTCAACTCCTATGTCCTTGTAGAATCCAAATCTTCCAAATGCAAACATTTAATTTAGAATTTCTAGATAATGAGCTAGTATCTGCTCAAAGTGTATCACACTAGAAATGTGATTTAGTTTCTAAAATGACTGCTAGAAAATTATTTTGAATTAAGTCTGCTACTCCAGAAATTTCTTTTCTGTACTCAGAAGAGGAAAAGGGTAAGTGTATTCCTTTCTCCCTGGTTTATCTTCTCTACAGAGAATATTCCTTGTTCCAAATACTTAAAGATAACCATCACATCCACTTCTTTTTTAAAGTTTCCTTTTCCTCAAGTTAAAGATTAGAGTTTCTCTTCTTTTTTTAAACATGGACATAATATCTTTATTTTGAGTAAACAAAAAATAAGTAAATATTTTTATGTGATGCTGAGGATCGAACCCAGTGCCTCACATGTGTGAGGCAAGCTCTCTGCCACTGAACCACAACCCCAGCCCAGATTATAGTTTCTTACAAAGTCTCCTCATATTACATGGTTTTCAGGCCATTCGCCTAAGCTTCCAATGTTAAGACTGGTCTTAAAATGGGACACCCGTGCCATTCGCCTGTAATCCCAACAACTCTGGAGGCTGAGGCAGAAGGATCATGAGTCCAAACAGCCTCTGCCACTCAGCGAGCCCTAAGCAACTTAGCAAGAACCATGTCAAAATAAAAAATAAAAAGAATTGGGTTCAATCCCTGGTACCAAAAAGAGGAGGGGGAGGAGAGGGGAGGGGGAGGGGGAGAAATGGGATGCCCAAAATCGAATAAAATCATTGTCATAGAGTCCATTTCCTACTATAGTGGCACTGCTTTTGGTAATTACTGACGAAGATTAAACCAGCCTTACACCCTTGTTCTAAAGATTATTAAATAAGATAGTATGTGTAAATTCTCAGCATATGCTTATCAATCAATAAATGGTTTTTGCTCCCTGAGCTGCTATTAAAAATAATTTATAATCCTATTTCATAAGTATTAGATACTACCTACCTCCACAATCAAGCTATAAGCTCTAGTTCTCTATAACACTGAAAGTTTGTCTAACATACTATTAGCTATTTTTCTCATAAGACAGGGTTGAGAAGAGAAACAAAGTATTGAGACTCAAGTTAAATTGAAGATCAATCAGACACCAAAGTCCAGCAACACTGAGATTAAGATTTAAATTAATGGCAAACAGGATATGATTTACTTAAAGAGTTAATGTACACCAGAGTTTTCACATCCACAAATCAAGCAATTCCAATTTTTATAATTAAACACTGCAGCTCAATCATACAATGTGAAATGAAGAAATGCATTCATCACTGAGCCACATTGAGGACACAGACTGGTACAGAGCTTCAAGAAGTAGAATTAGAATCTGGAATTAGACTACCTATATTCAAATCCTAGATCAGGCATCTACCCCACTATGTGACCTCAGGCAAATTACTTAACCTCTCAGGTCTCAGGTCCAACCTATGAGAGGTCATGATAGGAACTCTCTACCTTATGGAGGGTTGGGGTAATCAAATGACAGTGGATGTATAATGTGTTTGACATAGTGTTTCTCACCTTTTAAAAATTCTTGGTAGTGTTGCCATTACTAATACTTCTCAGGTTATCTCAAAAAGGCAATTATCCTAAATAGAAATCTCAGGCATTTTTAATTTATATATAGACCATTACTTCTGTTAGCCACTTAGATTTCTAAGAATTAGTAGAAAAGAAGAATATAAATTAGCTCAATTTATATCAATTATATATTGAGAATATTTTAGATATATTAGGTCAAATGCATTATTTGGATTCATTCTTTTTAATGTAGCTACTAGAAAATTTTAAATTATATTTGTAACTCTCATCATTTCTATTGCACAGCACTGAAGACAATCTTTAAAAAGAATGTGCCTCATGAAAATTAAATTCCTAGGCAGAGGCTAGAGCTCTAGAGCTCTATGGTAGAGTGCTTGCCTAGCATGGGTGAGGCCCTGGGTTCAATCCCCAGCAAACCCGCCCCCCCCAAAAAAAAAGAAAGAAAGAAAGAAAAGAGGCCCAGAAGGCTGAGCCTTCTCTACATAATGCAAATGAAACTTGCCTCACACCTCTGCAGCTACCAGACTACTAAACAAAATAGCCAGATGTCAGTAGCCTTTGGGCGGAGACCAATAAACATGCAAAGAAAGGGGGACAGGAAATACTGAAATGTTGTATATTGTTCTGCCTCAGAAAGTTCCTGCTACAAGAGGACCCACTAAGGAAATAACAGCGAAGAGCAGAAGCAAAATGTAACAGAAAAAAAAAAAAAAAAAAAAAAAAAACTTGGTAGTAACACATTCAGATCTTTCTACTCAAAACCAGGGATCCAGGGCATCACCTGGGAGCTTGTTAGGAATGCAGCTCTCAGTCCCCACCTGTTGTCCTGTGGTTGCTAATTATAAACAAAGGCCCTTATATACATAATGCATACTACCAATAGTTTGTTGAATGAATACAACTTGGAAAACAGGATCTCAGGCAAGTTTAAAGGATGGTGGGAAAGCAGTGTCCAGGTAAGAGCTGAAGAATCAGCAGTAACTGAAAAGAGTGTGGACAAAGTGTACCTCAGACGCATGTGATAATTTAACCTGGGGACTGCCTAGGTTGAATAAGATGAGCAAAAACTATCCATACCAAAAAATTATTTAAGGCTTAGACAAAAGAAAAAAAAATAAATTTTAATAGAGATGGGAAAATTAATAACTTTGTATGGTTAAAAACAAACAAATTTAAAAAAAAAAAAAAGACTTCATTAACAAAAACTAGAGGTTAGCTGGGCGCAGTTATGCACGCCTGCAATCCCAGTGACTTGGGAGGCTGAGACAGGAGAATCGCAAGTTCAAAGCCAGCCTCAGCAATGGTGAGAAACTAAGCAACTCTATGAGACCCTGTTGCTGCCACATGCGACTAAATCATTCAGGTTCACTCCAGGTGAATTTGGGTTGGTACAAAATAATGACACAAAGACAGAGAAATTACCTTTTTCTTGGGGCCCAGTGTCAGCTCTCAACCTTAGGGATCCATTGGAAAGAGAGTGAGACACCTAAATTCTTTATTTTTATAGAGGGGAGGGATACAAAGGAAGTTTCCAAATAAGGCAAAAGGTGGGGTTTTAGCTTGTGATGTCTTGTGGTCAGTAGATTGATTGACATCTTGGCAAGTCACATCCATCTCAGGTGTTGTGCGGGATCAAAGGCAGAGCAAGAGCAAAGTGCCCACGCGTATTGCACAGCCCAAAGAGCAAGAAGCAACATCAAACCATCCTCCCAATGCTCAAATGCTCATAGTTCACACACACAGCCCATGGCTGGCCCGCGACACCCTGTCTCTAAATAAAAAAACAAAAAAGGGCTGGGGATGTGGCTCAGTGGTGGAGTGCCCTTGAGTTCAATCCACAGGACCAAAAAAAAAAAAAAAAAACTATAGGTTCATAATAGCAAACTGGATGATTTCATCTATTTTAAACTAAACCAAAAGTTCTTTTGAAAGGGAATTGTGCTACTATATTAAGGAACTTTCATTTTTTTCCTCTTCACTGTTTCTTTTTTTTCCAATCAGCATTCAAACACGCTGTTCTTTTCCTCATTAAGTATCTCTTGACCCCACTTTCTCTCTGCAGCTACATTTCTCATCCTCCCTTTACAGCATCAATCCTTGAAATAGTTGTTCACATCTGATATTTCCATTCCACTCCTGAATCCTAGCTGATCAATTTCGGGTCCCTACAACTGCACCAAAACTGCTGTAATCTCTAGGCGCAGTGGAGCATGCCTCTAATTTTGGCTACCTGGGAGACTGTGGCAGGAGGATCATGAGTTCAAAGCCAGCTTGAACAACTAAGTAGACTCCATCTCAAAATAAAAGGGCTAGGGGTATACATAGGTCAGTAGTGGAGTGCTCACCTACCATGTCCAAAGCCCTGGGTTCAAGCCCCAGTACCACACAAAAAGAAGAAAAAACAAAATGCTGTTATCAAGCTCACCAAGGACTTCTCCCTTCCTAAATCTCTGGGTCCATTTTCATCTGACCTTCATTTTACTTGACTTCTAGGAGCATGTGACTCAGCCTCCGTGAAACAGCTTTTTCATGGCTCAAGACACCACACTCTCTAGATTTTCCTCATTAACTACTTTTTTTTTTTCATTCTCCTTTACTGATTGGTTCTTTTTCATCTCTCCAACTTCAGTGTGCAAGTAGCCCAGGGTCTTGTCCTGAATCTCTCTTCTTTTCCTCTGTCAGTTACTCCCCCTATAGATTCCATCCAGTCTAAACAAAACCCAAACATTTATCTCTAGTGCAGACCTCACCAGATAAACACATTCAACTGTCTACTTAGATAGCTCCAAAACTGAGCTACTGATCTTTTCCCTAAAATCAGCTTTACCCTAAGTTAATGCAACCCCATCCCTCAAGCTGCACGGGACATGGCTTACAAGTCACCCTTGGCCTCCTGTACTCACATTCACTCATCAAAACATCTTTCCCTCAAAACAAACCTCTTTGACCCAAGTCACCATCCTTGCTAAGGGGAACTCCAAAGTAGCCTGAGCCCCAGGAGCTGCCCTATTCCCACCCCCCCACAAGCCACCCTATTGCTGGACAGCAGGGGTCCATATACAACTGAATTCACAGCTTAACAGAACCATCATCATCTCAATGGCTCGCTGGCAGGTCACCTCTCAACCACTCCCTTCTGGCAGAATGCCATGTGTCATCCCCACTTGGCTGTGGCCCTCAACATGTGCTCACCCTGGTAATAACAGCAGCCTCGGAAATGGCTGCCTGTTTTGGCCCTTCCCTACTTCTTTCTATTCTCATGTGACACAGCAACAGTGTGTCCTCTAAAACATAGGCCAGATCATGTCACATCTTTATTTAAAATGCGCTGACTGCTTCTCTGCTTGCTCTCAGTACAAGCCAAAGCCAATACAATACTACAGGACCCTTCAGAAATTACCAATGGCGTCTGCCCTCCTCCCTGCTCACTCTGCTCTGGTCACCCTGGTCTTCCAGCTCCTGGAAGGCAGGAAGCATGACTGCCCAGGGCTTTGCACTTGCTGCCTCCAGTTCCCCCTCTTCAGATCTTCTATCACTGCAGCCACCCTTGCCCACACCCTTTATAAGTGCAATTCCACTCACTCCCCACCTCCCCCCTCTGCTTTATTTTTCTCTCAGGACATCACACCCAGTAAATATTTTTTGAAGGAATATGTGAATGAAGGAAAAATGTCAGTGATACAGAGCTACATATGATCTGTAATATACTCGTGGTCTTTAAAAGGGTTGCATTTTAAATAGCTCACTTTGCACGCATCTAGATATTCAGATATTATGGAAAAAGCAATGCCACTCCAATATGACCTCATACAAAATCTGACATATTGTCAAATACAAAAGAAAAATTAAAGAAAGAAACCTCTCTCTAAACACAAAGATACTCTGAAAGACTCTCAGGATGCTAGACTTTCTCAAAACCATAGACCCTGCTTCACCAGAACACATTTAAACAATGGGTCTCAATATATACACCCTTCCTGGAAGCAGGTGAAAGTGGCCAGGCCAATATAAGGGACTTTGATTTCTTAGATGAAAGAGAAATTATGGTGAAAGGTGCCAGCACTTTATGTTTTAATGATGTATAAAATTTGGGTGTAGCTCATTTTCAGTGAACTTCTGGACTCAATTACAGACCAGAAAAAAAAAACACTTTTGTTGTGTTGTACTTTAATTCACTCTGTAAATGAACAGGATGTGCCAAATTTTTTAAAAGAACTTTAAATCATCTTTCAGGTAAAAGGAAAGCAAAATAATTTCAGAACTTGTTTAGACGTAGAAATAAATTATTCAGTTGTGAAGTAGATTTGTACACCACAGAAGTGAAATGAGGCAGATAAGAGCCAAGAGTGATTTTTAAACAAAATAATGTTCTCATTTCTCTACTTTATTATTAATATTATGGTGTTACTTTTCACAGACTATATCTGGCTTCCTTTTATTTCTGAAGTTATGTACACAGCAAAAACTCTTTACCAACTTCCAATTAACCAACTTCAGAATAAGCAGCCACCCTAAAGAAGTCCCAGCCGATGCCCATTATTACTGGTCCTCACAGCCGGTAATCAAAGCTCTGGTGAGCTCATAAAATTATGCTCCCATCACTGAGATGGTGGTTAGCAAAAACCAGTTGTGTTTAGCCCCAGATCTGGGCCAGATATATTGGCTACTGAAATAACAGAATTTAAATATTGTAGAAAATAAGAGTTGTTTCACCATGATTGCTAAATGGAACACTTTAAGAAGGAGATTCTGGGCTGGGGCTGTAGATCTTAGTGGCAGACTGTTTGCCTACCATCTGTGAGGTGCTGGGTTCAATCCTCAGTGCTGCATAAAAATAAGTAAACAAAATAAAATAATTATTTAAAAACAAGAAGGAGATACTAAGTGACCATAAGAGAATTCTATGGTTTTTAATGGCTTTTACTAAATAGAGGCAAAATAAAACACAATATTTGTAAAATATGAAGATAACCACCCAAGTTAAGAGCCAGGCCCAGTGGTGCACACCTGAAATTCCAGCAGCTGGGGAGGCTGAGGAAGGAGAATCCCAAGTTCAATATCAACCTCAGCAACTTAGGGAGTCCCTGTCTCTAAATAAAATATAAAAAAGGGCTGGGGATGTAGCTCAGTGATTAAGCGCTCCTGGGTTCAATCTCTGGTACCAAAAGAAAAAAGAAAAAAGCAATTACCATTATCCTTCTAACTCCCCTGTGAACTTCACTGATACATGATTCTATCAACCATTTCTCACTAGGTAAACACAGATATATGCATTCATTAATGCTTCTAGAATGTTGGCTTTAATTTCTCTGTGCCTATGAAGTTCTTTTAAATCTATAAACCACACATTTATAACATTATGCTGTTTTGTTAGATGTTTTCCCAAAGCAGAACCCAGCGTGATCCAAAGGACCATCGAGGGACACAGAAGCCTCACCAAGAAGGCAGGAAGAAAGCTCAAAAATGAAAAGAGGTGCAAAGATCAGCAGACTTGAAGGCAACAGGTCTCTGAGACCGTTACATCACACCAGGCAAACACAGCCCAGCCTTTATCGGCTTCTATCAGAAGTCTCTGCCAAAAGGGAAAAGGCAGGGTGAGGACATTCCCAGTCACACATCACACTTATCTTCTGTGCCCTAGGTTGTCATTTGCAAGACAGCTAAAAATGAAAGTCACAACCTGGAGCCCGCACCTCATGAATGGTGACTGTAAAGTGGGAAACGTTCCACTTCCCCAAAATAGGAGCTGTAACAAGGGCCCAGTGAAGTCTAACAAGGGCCCCATGAAGTCAACAGTAAAAAAGTCACCAGGCCAGAAATTCTGCTGGCTCTGGAAATTCTACTCCATCTGACCAGGCCTGCGTCCTCGGCTCCTGGGAGGATTCCTGTACTGAGCTATGCAGTGGCCTGTGCTGTTCAACTCAGTCACAGAACACCTCTACTGAATGTCAACTGTGTGGCAAAGCACCCCACAAAGTACTAGAACTCTCCTCTTGGCTTCCACACATCACTCCTATGGGCAATCACAGTACAAAAGAGGCCAACTGGACCATTCAGTAGATGTATGACTGTAAGAAGGGCAATAATAATTCCACCTCCCACCCAACTAAGGACAACCTGCCCGCCAGGCCACATTTACTGCCCACTTGCTGTTTCCCAGCACCATTCTGAGCCCTTCCCAACCATTCAGTGCTAGTGAGGCATTCCGCAAGCTGCAAGGCACGGAGGCAGAGAGATACTAAAATAACTCGCCCAAGGTGACACAACTAAGTGACAGAGCCAGGATGCAAATCAGATTCATTCAAGGCCACACTCCAGCCAATAGGTGACACAGAAGCTCCTTTAAGAGGACAGGCAAAGGAATCTCCCTGTTCTGACCTCACAACTAGCAAAGTTTTCAGGAGACCCCATTCACACAGGCACAACAAGCAGTGCAGGATCGTGCAGACAGTCTGCTTCTGGGCCCCAGGTTTCATGCAGTTCTATGTGGCTGTGGGAGAGCCCGGGTTAGTCAACACTAGTAAAAAAACACAAACCTATCTTTAAAAGCAGGAGAGGAGAAGGGAGAATTACTCTCAGGAGAGCGGTGCAGCCTCCTGACTTGACAGTTCTTGAGCCTGGCTTCAATGTTTAAAAACCTACCCTGCTCCATGGAGAAGAGGAGCAATTTGGGAATCAGGACCTGTGCTGCAGTAAGCAAAGTAGCCAGACTGGCTGGATCAGGTCCTTGTAATCTCCCTCAGTGAGAGACTTGGCCACCTGGAGACCACACCCACTAAAGAGAACTAAGTTCTAGGGGTGACCATTAAAAGGTCATGATCATCAGCAGGTTAGAGCAGAGTATTCCAAACATTCTGATCTTTAGAATCACACGGAGTGCTCATGAAAATGCCCCTAGGGAACTACAGAACCAGAATCTAAAACCAGGTGATCACAACTCATAACAGACAAGGTTGGGAAACATTATTTAAATGATGAAACTATAGTACCTAAAAAAGAGCAAGAGGGGTCTAGCAGACAGGGTGTCCTCATTTCAAGCATGTCCCTGTCCAATCCAGAACAGTTTTCTATACCTATAAGGCAGCTGAGGCAGGAGGATTGCAAGTTCAAAATCAGTCTCAACAACTTATCAAGGCCCTAAGCAATTTAGAGAGATCCTATCTCAAAAGAAAAAAGAAAAAATGAGTGGGGATGCGGCTCAATGGTTAACCACTCATGAGTTCAATTCCTGGTACCAAAAAAAAAAAAAAAAAAGTCTCCAGAGAAATGGCTTCCAAAATTTCTTGAGTGAACATAAGCATCTCAAGTCTTGCAGCTTTGTGGTCCTCCCAAGTAGCAGAGGCAGTGGTTAAAGTCATCCTTTTTTCAATCAGAAAGAAAACAGTGTTACGCAAATCATTTTACTTAAACTGTTGCTGACTTACTTCAGAAAATATAGGAGCATTTAAAAGTCTTCTAGAAAGCCCTCCAGTGTCCTGCTTAAGATTTAAAGAACCTCTCTTATTTCATAGGACAAGATAAGAAAGTGAAAGTCAACCTATAGGATGGGAAAAAGTATCTGCAAGGCATACATCTGATAAAAGATTTGTATCCAGGGGCTGGGGTATAGCTCAGTTGGTAGAGTGCTTGCCTCACATGCATAAGACCCTGGGTTCAATCTCCAGCACCACACACACACACACACACACACAAAAAAAAAAAAAAAAAAAAAAAGATTGTACCCAGAATATATAAAGAACTCTTAAAATTTAATAATAAATTGACAAATAGCCCAGTTTAAAAATGGGCAAGGCATGTGAAGTCATTTCTCCACAGAAGAAATGCAGATGGCCAACAAGCACAATAAAAGATGTCTAACTTCATTAGTCAAAGGGAAATGCAAATCAAAACCACAATGAGATATCAATTCAAACCTGCTAGAATCAAAAGGACTGAAAATAAAGTGTTGGTTAGGATGTAGAGAAACAGGAAGCCTTGTACGCTGCTGATGGGAAGGTAAAATGGTGCAGCCCTCGTGAGAAAGCTTTTCAATCACTGCAGGTATTAAATGGAGAGTTACAATATGACCCAGCAATTCCAATCCAACCTATTTTCCTGTGCTATTCAGTTTTTCATTGCTGTGACCAAAATACCTGACAAGAACAACTTAGAGGAAGAAAAGTTTATTTGGGCTCAGAGTTTCAGAGATTCAGACCATGGTGAGCCAAATCCATTGCTCTGGGCCCAACGTGAGTCAGAAATCATAGCAGAAGGACATGGTAGAGGGAAGCTGTTCAGTTCACAGCAGAGAGTACTCAGGGAAGCAGGGACACACCTCAGTGGCCCACTTCCTCCTGCCATGTCCTACTTGTCTACAGGTGTCACCCAGTAATCCATCCAGATTATTAATCCATCAAGTGGATTAATCCACTGATTAGGTTTGAGCTCTTATAATCTAACTGTTGTGCCTCTGAACATTCCTGCATTGTCTACCATGTATTTCAAAAGAAGCCTACTCATGAAAATTCTCCCCTGGCTTCACACATGCTACACTCAAGGCCACTGCCTGATTGTGGAGAAACCCTGGAGCCTGCAAACGTGGCTGGCTACCTTCCAGAGTTGTCACTAAAAAATATCTGGAGACAAAAAGAAGATTTTTTTTTCCTTTTATTAGTGCTCTCCATCTCAAACCATGGTGCACAAGGATAATCTTTGCTCTCTTCTCCTGTCAGCTTCATCTGAAAATTTACTAGGTCTCCAGGACAGCCCTGTGGGTACCCCAGGATGGAACCCAGGCTGTTTTGCTGTTCATGGCTGCTCACCTGGATGTTCAAATCTGCTATGCAGATTTGACAGAGGGTTGAAGCAACGAGTCATCCACTATGTATAGCAAAAAAAAACAAAACAAAAAAACCCTCCCAGACATCTCCTCTATTAATCCAAGCCAATAGCTATTTCTCAGCAAGACTAGGCTCAAAAGTTTTCCCATCTTTCTCAAAACTTCTTCCTCCATCTTACTGAGTACTGTCTACTTATTGCATGCTACCTGTTTTGAAATTTGTTCTTTTTTTTTTTCCCCCAGAACAGTTCCTACTGTGGAACACACGTTTCTTTTCATGATTTTCAATGCATTTAACTTTCATTTACATTAAAATCCCATGCCTCCCAATCCTCTCACCGCTTTTGTACTTACCAGACACGATAAAGCAAATATGTACAATACTCAAAGTTCATGAGAGCGGACTCAGTAAACACACCACGAGCAGCAGATGGTCAAAAGGAAAGGACAATCCAGGACAGACAATGCCCTCTATTTAAAGCACTTTTGCTCTAACACGGAGCCGTGCAATAGAGTAGCCCCTAGACACCTGCGGCCACTTATATTCACAAAAATTAAATAAAATTGAAAATTCAGTCCTCAAATCTCACTAGCCACATTTCTGGTGCTCAGCAGCTTGACAAAGGAGGTAGGAGACATTTCCATCATAGCAGAAGTCTTAACAAAGCTGATTCAGAGAGTAATTTCATGAATTCTATGAAAGTTCATAAGGTCTGAGTTTCTAGGTACAGTGGTTTCATACAGTGTGACTCTAAGAAGTACAACCCAAGCCACTCTGAATGTTCTTGGCATGTTTTCTTAGGTCTTTGGACAAAGATTGTCAGAGCCTAACACACAGCCTTATAGTACAGTAAGTACCTAATACTGTTTGAGTGAATGGATGAATGGATAGCATAATAATATCTGTGCTTCAGTTTCTGCCGACTTACTTACAGATATTAGTTCATAGAAAGCAATGTGATAATGACACAATTCCATCTCTTGAGCCAAACCTCATGGGAGATCTTTACAGGGAGAAATAAGCATCAGCACACAAGGTAGGCAGCTTGTGGTCCCTTGGGAGCCACTAGAAATAAATCTGCAAAATCAAAACATCTGCCCAACAGGAAATGTGATATTCAAAGTTTGAGACTCGAAAAAGCATGCTGCACTACTTGTAGCTTTTAGGAACACAAAGGGAAGGTCAGGGGAGATATTCTGGAAGATCACATAGCCTGCTGTCAATTTCTCAGCATTTCTCCAATACAAATTTGCTAGAAAATAATACACACACAAAGACAAGCATCTAACTGCATCTTCTAAGCAGCACACTCCTGGGCCTAGGTCTCCCGTTCCTTCAATGTCTTCTGACTCCATCTACACTGTCTATCAATTAGCTGTTTAGGAAGTCAGAGCATTTGGAAATCTAAAAGCATGTAGGTCTTAGCGTACAGAAAAAAGCAGTTTCATTGGTCCTTAATCAATAACCTCCTGGAGGCTAAACAAAAGCTACAGTTGCCTTTTAACATTTTCTACGTCCCATGTCCACCAACCAATAGCCACAGCGGAGCCAGGCCACTCCATTTCTATAACTCACTTTTTCTTAGCAAGAGTCTGAGAACAGAAGGCCAGAGAAGCACAGAGCAGCTGTCGCCTGCTCCTTATTAATGCCCTGCACCCAGTCCCCATCCTCCTCATTATTGTTTTGACTTCTTTCTCAACAGTCTCTAAGCCCCAGCTCCTGGGAAGAAATAACAAGGAAAAGCAGCCCTCTCCACGTCAACACTGCCGTGGCAGAAACATCTAGACCGCTTCTCTGAGGGGACGTAATTAGAAATTAAAATAGGTGAGCCTCCCGTCCAACTTTAAATTGTGAGTCTGCTCTACTGTGAATTTCATTTCATTACTTGTGACAATATGGAACTCCTTACATGTGTTTTTGATAATTACACAATTCCATCTCTTGAGCCAAACCAATGCTGGTCTCACTATTTAAGCAAACAGATCTATAAAATAATGCTTACTGATGGATTAGTCATCCAATTTTCAGATTCCATGACCCAAAGAATCTAAATATTAGAGCCAAAACGCTCAATATCTGCAACAGGCAGTGCTAATGCTGAGGACATAAAAACACAGAGATTAAGAAATCTGGACTGCTTGCGCTGATATCTGGGCTCTGACACAGGAACCTGAGCAAATTACTCAATGGCTCTGGACTAGAGGACAGAGATGATGACAGTACTGACCCCACAGTCTGTCAGGGGGACTAGAGGATGAATTCCAAGTAAAAACACAATAAATATTAGCTGACTGAAACACATCACATAAAGTAAGTGCTTTCCAAAAGTGAGGACTTACAATGAAACTTAAAGTGCTGCTTCTCAGAAAACCCAAATGAAACTACCACATAAGTGCCCCAGTCTTGGGTTAAAATGGGATTTTTCCACTCGCCCCAAGAGTGGAATTAAAAAATTGAATTTTTAAAATAACCTATTAACATATACATTTGATTGATTTTATTGGTTTATGGTCAGAGGGAAAAAGGAGAGTTTCAAACTAGTCAGCCATTCCCTGTTAAGCCCCAAGGAGTGATCTGGCCTGGCCACAGCCTTCCTCTCATATGCAGGAAGGGGAGAAGAGCTAAGTGCCTTCCTCACCCCATGGGCGTCGCCAAGAGAGAAAATGCCCAGCCACCTCTGGGCCCTGGAGTGTCAACAAAGTCCTTACCCACTGGGCCCCAACTGGGCTCCAGTTTGTTGACCTTGTGGGCAAAGTGAGAAATCTTTCTTTTGGTAAGACAAACAAGTACTGCAAGGACATGTGTGCTATTTTTATGTAAATAAGATATCATAAGCAAAGATTCATTATTGATGTTGTGAGTTACACCTTATTTTCTAATAAGGCATGGAAATGTGCTAATTTGGATTGAAGAATAATGTGTTAACTACATGCTGTAAATTATCCTTTTGGTCCACTCTAAACTGCAACAGTATTACAGCGAACACAATTTAATCTGGAGCTTGTAGAAAATGCCTTTGGAAGACAGTCACTTGACTCAGAAACCCAGGAAAGGTACTAAAGAACACACTCTTTCAAAAAAATAATGCCATCACTTAATCTCTGAGTTGACATACAATATCACAAGAGCTTGTCAAGACCTGAACACAGAGAATGAAATGGATGCTCTGCAGAATTTCTTCTGGATCCCATAATCCCCTAAAACAAAGCAAGGCTCCTTTAACTATAAAAGAACTGGGGAGGAGCCTGGGGGTATAGCTCAGTGATACAGCACCTGCTTAGGTTCTGAGTTCAATCCTCAGCACTGCAAAAAGATTAAAATTAAAAATTAAAAAAAAAAACTTAGGAGGAAACCCAGGTCTCCATACATGGCCCAGCCTTTCCAAGAAGAGCCCTCAGATGTTTCGGACCCTTGTAGCAGAGGTGATTCCAGGTTGCATTAGACCACCAGCCTTCCAGAAGCCTGATGCACACTAAAGTACACACACACTCGGGTCACATTATTTTTCAGTCTGCCTCTAAACCTCAATCATGTCTTAATTCATTTCTAAAAACTGGGAGTGATCACGATCTATTACTCACCTCCTAATCCAACCCAAACCCAGAGAGGTGCTCTTTTGTAATTGCCAAATGACATTATTCCGAGTAAACCTCAAACAAACCAGTCTTGAAGCCAAAGCATATACACATTTTAATGTTCTGGAGGTTTTGCCTCCGAACCTCTTAACCAAGACTGAGATTAACCCATTATCACACTAGTGACTTAGTTTATGAATACTGCCTGACCAATCACTACAGAATTTCAACAGGGGCTTTGTAAATACGTTAAGAAAAGAAAGAATGGGAAAGCGCCTTTTGGAAGAAGACAGAGA